>NC_060124.1:489531753-489834783 GCF_021461395.2 Schistocerca americana | reverse complement strand
CTTAGAACTACTTAAACCTAACTAACCTAAGGACATCACACACATCCATGCCCGAGGCAGAATTCGAACCTGCGACCGTAGCGGTCACGCGGTTCCAGACAGTAGCGCCTAGAACCGCTACATTGTGGGATAGCACTTTCTTCCGCCGAACCTTTCATATGATAGAGCAAAACTGAAATGGAATAATTTATATGACTTCTGTATGAAGCACAAAGAGGCCACAAATGGTAAAACTTACCTCAAACAAATGGCTAGTCTTTGCCATGTATCAAGTGGCTTTCTCCAATTCGTTGTGCACTTCTCGGGCTCCCTTTTATCAGGAGATGCAGTTCCTCGAAACATTCTCGCGACATACGAAAATAGCCGGTCTTTGTGGCCGAGCGGTTCTAGGCGCTTGAGTCTGGAATCGCGCGACCGCTACGGTCGCAGGTTCGAATCCTACCTCGGGCATGGATGTGTGTGATGTCCTTAGGTTAGTTAGTTTGAAACACGTATGTAACATAGCAGCGATGGCGAGGCATTGTAGCATCTGTGACCAGAGAGTTTGCGCTTGACCGCGCGAGTGTTGCGAGCGGTTCTCAGTCTGTCAGTCAGTCGTTGCGAGTCTGTAGCTCTGTCTAGTTGAGGGCAGTACTCTGTCAGTAGTCGTCGCGAGCAGTAGCTCTGTTCAGTGGCGTGCAGTACGCTAGTAGTCGTCATGCAGAGCGATCGGTCAGTGGTAGCAGCCCAGTGCGGTTGTGTGATGTAGTCTGTCGGTATTCTGGTCAAGATGCTGAATGAGGTATTGTTAATTAAGGTAATCTTCAGATAATGTAAAGTTTATTTATTATAATGAATCTCCAACAAGTGCCCCAATAATAATTTTTATTTCAAAAGCATTTTACAAAAAATTTTATTTTTTATTGAACTAACGATTTCGTTGCACTTCCCATTTCATTCCACTTCTTTTAAAGAAAAATTTCAGTAAATCACAAAAAAAACGAATATTATTATTTGCAATGCAGTTCCTCCAAGCGGTGCGCAACTACAAGAGCAGAAATTTGACTAGGTGTTGCAATGAGGTAAGAATTTAATTTTAATTTTTTGCACAGGGCCAAAGACCGATATTTCGGTTTAATTGAATTTTCTTATCACTGAATAGACCTTAATTTTTTTTTGTGAAGAAATTATATTTGAGTCAGATTGCTAATTTTTGTTTAATTGTCATTGTCAGTAGATTTCATTGTGGGGAGGTTACACTTAGCGCAATGTCCATTAGCTTTTCTATATAATATTGTCTTTTTAAAATTTTGTGGGTAGGTTACACTTGGCGACACCCAGTCCAGGATCGAATTTCGTTGAGAGTCTTTTGAGCAACAGTCAGATATCTGCTCTTATTTGCTTAGATATAATTAGGTTTGGCGCAACGCTTTTATTAACTTGTGACTTTCTTTCTACAGGTCAACGGCAATTCGTTGCTCTGTTGTATTTGTGTGTTGCTTTTGCATTGTGCTTATTTGTTTTGTGAATAATTGTGACTATTGCAAAAATGCCGCGAAAGACTGTGAATAGTGTATCGCGAAGTAATGTGAATGAAATTACCGACTTAAACAACGTGACCGATAGTAATTGTGATACGCAGCGTAATGATGACAATCCTGCGTTCACTAACAATCAGTGCATTCCAACCACTAGTGATGACTTTTACCCTGATAATGAACAAACGAACTCAATTGTCTCGTCTGTTAATTTGACGACAATTGATGACGCGGGACGCTCCATTGTAATGAGCGCTGCGCAGCGTAACACACCCGGTTTGAAAAATTCTCGTGACGAACAGACAAATTTGTCTAATGAAAGTGGTCAGTGTACCGAAAATACGACGGACTCGAGTGAGAAACCTTTTTGTAAATTACAGAATGACCAAATGGTCACACAAAACGCGACAATGGCAAATACACCGTCAAACAGTACAGAGAATAGAGCAGGTAATGCTACTGAGGCTCAAATTATAGCATTATTGCTACAAATGATTAAAAAACTTGATGAACAGCACAAAGAATTTGTAGAATGGAACAAAGAATTTTCTGAAAGTCTTAAACAGCAGAACGAAAAACACGACAACGTTAACGAACAGAACAAACAAGTTAGGGAAGAGATTACAGCTGTTACCGTTCAATGTCAGGACAATAAAGAACAATTACGTGAGGATACTAAGGCTTGTGCTAATAACAGTAATGAAAAAGTTGGCACTGTTGCACAAGAATCAAGTAGCACACGTGTAGGCACAACAGAATTACATAAAGACGAAGTTAATGCAGTCACTGAACAATGTTCAGCAAACGCAACACAGATACACGAAATTAATGCAGTCACTGAAGAATGCCCTAGAAACGAAGTACAGATTCGCGACGAAGTTAATTTAGAGTCAGTGGAAGTTTTACACACTGTGAATACGGAAGTTGTTAATAAAAGTGAACGACACAACAACCAAATTGACGAAGGTAGTAAAGTAATAGAATTAACAATTATTTCAGTCACCAATACGTCACAGAACCCGCCACGTTGCGAAGATTTGTCAGACTTACGCAGCGCGTATCATGTGAGCAATTTACAGAGACTACGAGACGTAAAATCCGAAAAGCCACGCGACTTAAAATCTGAAAAGCTATGCAACTTGAAATCAGAAATGACACAGACGAACAGATTCACTCACAAACCCGAACGTGTTATTAAACCAAGTGACGAGAACGTAGATTTCGAGCAATTTGCATTTGTAAGAAAATGTAAGGAACTTAATAATGACAGCATACAGGTACACGATTTGCACTGTATACGACAATTTTTTTTTATGCTTTCAACGCTATTACCTGTAATGCAGAAGCTAGCTTTGAACCTGATGCGACAATTTGCTATTGCATTTTCATCAGCATTGCCGGTAATGAAGAAACAACAATTAGCATGCAGACAGCGATTTACTTTTGGAATTTTACCGCTATTGCTTGCAACGCAAAAGCTAAAATTTATTTGCAGTGCGTAAATGACCTCAGGGGATTCATTACGCTTTAATGAATATGTGCCGTAGCGAGCATAGGGCCCCGAGCTGTAGTAGTGCTGTTTCATCTTTAGTTTTCTGCACTGCTGCATTTTCTTCTACTATCCTTTATATCTATCAAAACAGCTCTTTAACTATTGCTCTATCTAGAATTAAGAACATTGTAATGAAAACCCGATATGACAAATCTTTTACCGAATGTGACAATTTTCATTAAGCACTCCTGTAATGACAACTACCGCCGTAATTTTAATTACAGATAAAATCATAATCATCAGTATGTATAAAATTTTGAGCAATCGGAACCACATTTTTGTAACAATAGATGTTTTTCACCACAATAGCATGAAAGTCAACCGCTTAGCATGCCTAACCAACAATGCAGTCTACAAGGTCAACCAAACTTTAATGTTTCGCCGCGTGCACGTATAGTCCCAGCCCCAACAAATAGTAACGCATGGCAGCAAAGAAATAACTACGTACAGACAACACACTATTTCAACTCGTATCGCAATGCGCCGTATAGAAATTACTATCATGACAGACGTAAAAATAACGAGCACAATTTTCAGCATACATTTAATAACAGTCGATCTTTTCAGCAGCAAGAACATCAGCAACAACGAATAATCATGAATGATCCAAACAATAGGTGTCATCCATAGCGTAATACGTCAGTAAGAAATAACAGAACAGTTCATATAGTGGATATGCCACAACATTCTCCCGTAAATAATAACACATACGATAGATTTTAACCAGATACAGCACAGATTGCATATTACAGTAACGCAAACATTACTTTTGACACGCAGAATTTTGTCCACGAGAATGTTATTTGAAGCATGCTTTGTTGAATGCTCCACTTTTATCGCACCCAGACCTTACTAGAAATTTTTCCATTGCCACCGACAGTTCTAACACCGCTTTAGGCGTACATATTTTCCAGGAAATTGAAGAAGATGGTTCAACAGTAATTAAAAACATCGCATTTGCAAGCCGCATTCTGTCACCTGCTGAGCGAAATTATTCTGTTACAGAATTGGAAACATTATGTGTTGTATGGGCTTTTACGAGATTTAGGCACTTTCTTTACGGCAGACATACCACCGTCTACACAGACCACAGAGCGATACAATTTTTACTTTCGGCTAAATTCACGCACGATAGATTAAGCAGATGGAAACTTTATTTACAGGAATTTAATTTTACAATAGTTCACATTCCCGGCACACAAAATGTTATAGCAGACGCACTATCGCGTTCTCTCGGCAACAATCAGCAAGACGTAGCAACTAACTTCTGCAAAACAAATTTCAGTGTCATGTACATTCAGCAAGTTGCATTTGAAAACTTTATTTCATCGTCATTACAGGACATAGCACAAGAACAAAATAAAGACGATGTGTGGAAAGAAATTAAACACCTTTGGCAAGATAGGAAAAATGTTACGATTAGGAACCATTACACTGTACGCAATGACATTCTGTTTCGCCGCTCTCATCCTGACAGCAACAATTGGTTATTATGCATTCCTGACGAACTGGTTAACAAATTAATCTGGTACACTCATTTAAGTTACGCACATTACGGAGCACGATAATGTTTTCTTATACTGAGACAGAACTGTTATTTTGCCAACATGGAGAAACGTATACGACGAGTTTTAGCGTCTTGTAAAATTTGCCAGAAAGCTAAATCAGACAGCACTTCACATATTCCTCCTTTATATCCCATTATACCTGTTAAATTAAGACATATGGCCGCAGTAGATATTTTTGGTCCGATTCCGAGAACTAACAGAGGTTTTTGCTACATCTTTGTCGCTGTTGAACTCACTTCAAAATTTGTTACTTTCACTCCGTTACGCAAAGCTACTGCTAAAACTGTTTCGAAAGCATTTGTAAAACATTTTCTATCTCATGTAGGGCATGTGATGAAAGTAATTTCTGACAATGGATCACAATTTCGATGTGGCGTATGGACACGCATGTTACGAGCCAGAAACATTTCTCCGATTTATATATCCAAGTACCATGCTTCTTCGAACCCTTGTGAACGGTTAATGAAAGAAATTGGTAAGCTGTGCCGAATATACTGCCACAAAAGACATATTGATTGGGATACACACATACTCTCATTCCAAGATGTAATTAATTCCATTCCAAATGAATCCACTATGCTATCTCCGTCTGTTATACTGAAAAACGTAGAACCACCAAACAAAATTAAAGAATTGGTAAACTTCCCCAAATGTCGTCGACTAAGACACCACGAAATAATTGACATTGCGCTGAACAACATCAAACGTGCCGCAGAGCGCCGGAGAAGACAGCAAAAACAGGTTTGTAGACGCCGCGACTTTCACATTGGACAGAAGATATTAGTACGTACACACTATTTATCCAGTAAATTAAAAGGTAAGTGCAGCAAATTTGAACTTCTATACGCAGGTCCATATCGGATTCGCAGCATCCCTCACCCCAATGTTGTACACGTCGAAACTTTGAGAACTAGAAAATCGAAAGGCAACCACCATATCTCAAACATTAAACCGTTTATTGAATGAAGAGACTTTATGATTCAACACACTATGATGTCATTTATTAATGCAATTATTTCACTTGACTAATTACTGATGATTATCGCATTTTTTCTTGGCAAGTGCCCGGCAAGGTAAGGTTAGCAGGTCGCTTTTCTTGCCGTTATACATCAGACCGTGCACATTTTCCACTTTTTTGTGTATATGATTGTACTCCAGTTTTGTTTGTATGCACTGTGAAATAGTTAAGATATAACACACCAGTGGACTTTGACATTTTTTTGCCCTATGACATCTCAAGATCGTGACTGTTTTACATTTTTTTTGCTGCTGCATTGTATTATTCTGTGTACATTTTTGCATCTGAACACTGTCAATGTCTTTGACATATTACGTTTTCTGTCATGTTATGCTGTATGGTTAATTGTGTCACCATAAACCAGTCATTATTTAGTGGGTAAATGATTTAAATGCAGGACGTTAATCTCTGTTCATCAATTTCAGAAAGAAATGATGCGTGTAAGAAATAAATTCAACAGAAATGGGAATTTCACCTACGGAATAAACGAAAGAAGATGCAATAACTTTATGAGGAAGAGTAAATGGATCAGGATTAACAAGCATTAACAAGAATATACTATACTCATCGTAGAATAGCAGTCTTAACTAATTTTTTCTTTCAGAATACAAGGTGATTGATGCAGGCTGTCAGACAGAACTACACATCTTAGTTTTAGTGATGAAATATGCTAGAGATAAGGATTAGTTGTGTAATGAGTAATGAAGTGATTTTTTTTGCAGATGATAATGAATGCTGATGAATAATGACGAAGAATATGCTACTATGAATAATGAAGTTTTTCTTTACAGGTGATGATAATAATGAAGTTATGATAATGTGGATAATGAAGTGATGAATAATGAAGTTTTTTCTTTACAGATGAGGATAATGTTGAAGTTATGTATTTATGCTACGTAGTTATTTAAGTATTTGTTGCAGTTTGTTTTGACAGCAGGTGTTATATTGCATAGTAGGATGACGGAAAGTTTTGGAAAGGACAGCTATGGAACACATTTTATACACATTTCACTACTTGTTAATTCGAAGTTCACTACTTTTCAGCATAGTGTGCGTTTCTTCTTTCAGGTCAATAATCCATTTTGTATTTTTTCAGGAGAAGTTTTTCATGATACTTACTAAACCTGTTACTTATTATACCTGTTCTAGTACTTGCATTTTTATTTTTTACCCATTTGTGTTTATCATTTATGAATGAGATCACATATACTGCCTTGTTACATAACCTTGCTACAACTGACTCATGACGAATGACGTTAACTATCCTCATTTGCAGCAATAGGTCAAAAGCAAATAGTGTTATGCCTCAGCAATTAATTATCGATCCCAACGCAATGCATTGCTAACAAAAAAAAATGTATTACCAGTCCCAAGTAGTGATACCAGTTTGAGAAAGTTCTGAGTAATACTGATTAGCTCTGAATAGTATGTCACTCGAGTAACGACTTCTTAATGAGACAAAAATATATATATAAAATAATGCTTCGTAACTGGCTAAGAACTGCCACTGTTTATTGTAATGAGACTACTTAAAATGCCCATGATTATTAATGCTATGACTATAATTAACTGTAATTAGAAGAAGGCTAATGATTCTTACTGTATTGAAATGACAAATGATGCTATGCTTTGTAATTAGAAGGCTAATGAATCTTAATTACTGTTTAATAATGCTTTGTAATTAGGAGAAGGCTAATGATTAATACTATATTGGAATGACAAATGATTAATTAACTATGCTACACTTTATAACTGGAAAAGAATGCGATTGTTTCATGATGCTTTGTAATTAGGAGAAGGTTAATGATTAATACAATATTGGAATGACAAATGATTAATTAACTATGCTATGCTTTGTAACTGGAAAAGAATGCGATTATTTAATAATGCTTTGTAACTAGGAAAAGAAGATTACTGGTTCTATGTAAAATAATTAATGAACATTTTTCTGTAATACTACATACATGGTACAGAAATGTTCAATAACTGGGCTATGAATGCCGCAAACTACTACTGTAATTGACAATATTATGTGACTTAATGTCCTTCACCTTATGAGCTAACTACCCTGAATTACTGCAATGTCCATTTGTCCTGTTTATCCTAGTGATCATGGAGCACTATCTTTGGTTTTGCACTAATTCTACGTTGGCGTGCCTTGTAAGAGCGTGGTGTTGACACGACATGCTGTCCATCACCGTGAGCGATGAAGACGTTATGATGGTCCCACTGTTTGGTGTACCTAATATACTGCCAAAATAAAAAAATGGAATATTACTACGACAGTTCAGTGTCTTGGCTACGCTGATAAATTCTGAGGGGAAAAGAACTTCAAGTTGTGTCACTTGGTGTTGTACTTCTGTGGAAAGATATGGACTTTCAGAACAGCTGTGTGCAATCTAAAGTGCTACAACCATGATGCAATCCTTCCCTTTCCTATCCTAATTCTTGTCACATAGTGAAAATCATTTTTTGCTAACATTATTTATGTTCATGGCTATACATTTTTTTCAATTCGCTGAACTCCAGTGCGAGTACACTTATGTCACTGGTCGACATGATATTTTTTTGCTATTATGTTTATTTATTGCCAAAATGCTAAAGACATTTTTTTGATTTGTTCTGAAGTACAGTATATGTGCACTTTTGTCTTTTATATTGTATATACATTTTTTATTTTCTGAACTACAGTGCATGTGCACTTCTGTTAGGTGTTAATATGTTTTCTACTGAACTTCAGTGCCTGTACACTTTTCTCATTTTTCAATATGATTTCTACTATTCTGTATATTCAATACTTTAATGCGAATGCACTTATGCCATTTGTTACTAATTGTACATACATTTCATCAATTACTGATATGTTCTCAACTGCAGTGCATGTGCACTCATGTCACTTGTCAACATAATATTTTTTGCCAGTCTGTTTATTTGTTCTGAATATGCTAAAGAATTTTTTTCAGTGCCTGTGCACTTTGTTATCTGTCAAATAATTTGTATATACATTTTTCTGATTTGCTACTATGTTTTGTACTCACATTTTGTCTTTGTCTGATATATTTTGTACTTAGTGCGTGTGCACAACATTTAAATAATCTGTAAGTTGTAGAATTTTGTTAATTAAAGAAAAATTTTGCCGCGCTTGGCAAGTCCAAATGACTCACCATCGCTGCCAAATTTTTGCCCCCCCAGTGGAGGGTTATGAAACACGTATGTAACATAGCAGCGATGGCGAGGCAGTGTAGCATCTGTGACCAGAGAGTTTGCGCTTGACCGCGCGAGTGTTGCGAGCGGTTCTCAGTCTGTCAGTCTGTCGTTGCGAGTCTGTAGCTCTGTCTAGTTGAGAGTACTCTGTCAGTAGTCGTCGCGAGCAGTAGCTCTGTTCAGTGGCGTGCAGTACGCTAGTAGTCGTCATGCAGAGCGGTCGGTCAGTGGTAGCAGTCCAGTGGGATTGTGTGATGTGGTCTGGCGACAACACTGGTCAAGATGCTGAATGAGGTATACTGTTAATTAAGATAATCATCGGATAATGTAAAGTTTAACTATTGTAACTAATTTTCAACAAGTGCCCTCAATAATAACTTTGATTTCAAAAGCAATTTTACATAAAATTTTCATTTAATTGAAGTAACTATTTCGTTCCACTTCCCTTAAACAAAAGTTTCAGTTTTCAATTAGATTACAAAAAAAAAAAAAAAAAGGAATATTATTATTTGCAATGCAGTTCCTCCAAGCTGAATGAGGTATACTGTTAATTAAGATAATCATCGGATAATGTAAAGTTTAACTATTGTAACTAATTTTCAACAAGTGCCCTCAATAATAACTTTGATTTCAAAAGCAATTTTACATAAAATTTTCATTTAATTGAAGTAACTATTTCGTTCCACTTCCCTTAAACAAAAGTTTCAGTTTTCAATTAGATTACAAAAAAAAAAAAAAAAAGGAATATTATTATTTGCAATGCAGTTCCTCCAAGCTGTGCGCAAGAATAAGAGCAGAAATTTGACTAGCTGTTACAATGAGGTAAGAATTTAATTCTGATTTTTGCACAGGGCCAAAGACCGATATTTCGGTAAAATCGAATTATCATTATCGCTGAGATTTTGTTGTCACTGAATTGACTTTAATTTTTTTGTGAAGAACTTATACTTGTGTCAGATTGCGATTCTCTCACTTTTATTGCCATTAAATTTAATTGCAGGGAGGTTACGTTTGGCTCCTATTCATTTACTATTTCTGTCTTTAAAATTTCAGTGGAGAGGTTACACTTACCGCAATGTCCATTAGCTTTTCTATATAATATTGTCTTTTTAAAATTTTTGTGGGGAGGTTACAAGTTTTAAGTAGTTCTAAGTTCTAGGGGACTGATGACCTCAGATGTTAAGTCCCATAGTGCTCAGAGCCATTTGAGCCATACAAAAATATTTGAAGAACCTATCTTCGTCAGACTCTAGTTCAATACACAGACGATGGTATTCTCCTAAGCTTTCTCTCTTGCTATTAATGTCGTGCACCCAACATCAACTCTTCTTGGCGCCATTTCGTATCGCGAATGCGAGGAAGACTTCTTCCTAGTCTGAGCTACTCATTTCTGCACTTATAAAGAAAAAAAAAATGAACTCGCACAAAGATAACGTGTCCCGCGTAAAGCTTCCAAATCTTATAACGCCAAGACAATCGCACTACGCATGCAAGCTTAATAATGAGGTTGGGCCTCTTTAACAGCGTAACAGCTGACGCAGCAACAGACACTGCGGCTGGCCGTTGCCTGTGTGGCGTTCCTAGACGCTGACGGGCCCGGCCACCCGCTGTGCCGTCCGTCGCAGCTGCAGGCCGGATTCTATCCGTCTAGGCCGTAAAGCGCCATGCCCTCCTTGAAATTAGCAGCGGCGCGGTCAACAATACCGTTGGGACACACAATGGCACGCCACACCTTAGGCCGGTATTTCACTATCAAATTTCTTTGTCAAATATCTTTGTCCAAAATCTTTGTCAAAGATATTTGATGGTGTAATAGGAACTTTGTCAAATGTCGTACAATATTTGATCAAATCTAGGGCCTCGCTGTAGATTTGATCAAAGAAATCGCTTGTCTTCTGTTCACTGCAATGTGACATGTTACCACATGGAGCGCTAGCATCGCTGCAGCGTTCTGTCGTCTGTAGTGTTTTTATAAACATTGCCGCCGGCTGCGGTGGTCTAGCGGTTCTAGGCGCTCAGTCCGGAACCGCGGGACGGCTACGGTCGCAGGTTCGAATCCTACCTCGGGCATGGATGTGTGTGATGTCCTTAGGTTAGTTAGGTTTAATTAGTTCTAAGTTCTCGGCGACTGATGACCTCAGAAGTTAAGTCGCATAGTGCTCAGAGCCATTTGAACCATTTTTTTATAAACATTGCCGGTAAATACAATTGGTGTGTGCCGACAACTACAAAATTAATAGAGATGTATGAAGCTGATGAGGCGCTTTACAACGTGAGGCACCCTGAATACAAAAATGAAATAAGAAGATTGGAGACGAGACCTGACCTGACCTGACCTAACCTAACCTAACCTAACCGAACATAACATAACCCTCTCCTGTGGCAAGGAATCGGAGTGTTACAGTGAGCCTGTCTTCTGAAGATGTAGCAGTTCTTTAGTGAATATTGTGCTTTGTGATATGAGGATACGCTTCACTGAGCACATACAGGAATGCATGCTCATCCATTCTCAAGTAATTGATGTACCACTTGACGTCTTCCACCGTAAGCTCACGTAAGAAGTTTTGTTGAATGCTTTTATCGTGTCGTCGTAAAACCCACGGCTTCACCCATATTAGATTAGTTTTTCGTTCCATAGATCTGTGCTGAGGAGATCCTCGTGGATGAGGAACATGTCAATTTTTTTAAGCTGAAATAACAATACTAATAGTATGAATAAATACAGTACATCATTTGTTTCTATTAAAAATTTCGTCAGTGGAGTAGGAGTAGGCCACTAGTAAGTCTTTCAGGCTTCTTTTTTAACTGATCTTTATTTGTAACTAAATTTTTTATGTTTGCTGGCAAATTATTGAAGATGAGTGTTACTGAGTAGTGGACCTCTTTTTGAACTAAAGTAAGTGGTTTTAAGTCCTTGTGTAGATCATTTTTGTTCCTGGTATTGTATGTATGAACTGAGTTGTTTGTTGGAAAAAAGAGATATATTATTTACGACAAATTTCATTAAGGAGTAAATATACTGAGAGGCAGTAGTTAGTATACCCAGTTCTTTGAAGAGGTTTCTACAGGACGTCCGTGAATTTACTGCACAAATAATACATATTATACGCTTTTGGACTCTGAAAACTTTTGTTTGACTTGAAGATTTACCCCAAAATATTATACCATAAGACATTATGGAATGAAAGTATGCAAGCTTTTTCATTTTTATGTTGCCTATGTCTGCTAACACTCGAATTGTAAACAGATTTGTTAAGGCGTTTCTGCAGTTCTGGGATGTGCTCCTCCCAACTGAATTTATTATCAAGTTGTAATCCCAGGACTTTTAAGACTGTCAACCTCGTATGTATGGTTCCATTTTTCCCCCACTTCTTTTCCGCATGTGCACACAATGCAATTGGGGTACGTACAACTGCTGTGGTTAATAACAAGTTGTTGTCAGCCATCTTGAACTTTGACGAAAAATTTGATGACAGTGTAATACCCCTTCTAGCGCTACGTCAAAAATCTTTGTCAAATATATTTGACGGAATATTTGATCACATCTTTGATCAAATCTTTGACAAAGAAATTTGATAGTGTTATACCGGCCTTAGCAAAGTAGAGCTACGCCAAACAAAACAAAACTCTGCTCTGCATATATCAGGCCAACTCACCTGGAAGCTACTTGCTTTTACTTGCGAAGCCAATCTGCTTTTACACCAGTGCACAAATACCACGAACATATCCGCAAAGTCATCAGCAGCAAATCGGTTAACAACAAAATAACCAGAGGTCAGTACCACCAGCACCAAACTGTCAAACATATCTATTTGAAAACATCGATTTCCAAAACTAAGCATGGCTACATTAATCTCAAATATATTATGCCAAGCCAAACACAGAACTGGATCACTTATATTGCGCTGTGTAAATACAACATAGCAGATTCTGTCATCACATAAATAACATTTTGTACGATTTTGCTTTCCTAGACTGTGACGTTACCTACGATTTTTACACTAATACACTGAATTTGTCTATTATTTACGTCTTTTGTAGCTATGCAACAACTGAGTTTGTACTGAATTTTAATTTCCATCGTATATCAATAATGAGAAATTACTGAAATACCCATAAGTTAAGTTTCAGCGCCAAGAATACGACTGCGATTATCAACGAAATTATAATCACGCCTATTTCAGCATGAAGAATTTTGGAAGACATTTTTATGGCAATGTATTCTACGAAATTTATGTAAGCAGCCACGTTATTTACGCTACAGATATGCACAATTCTTGACGATATAAATTATTTCTTCGCTTCGACGTCTAGCATTCTGAAGACATCACACTACTGCTATTTATGTCTATTTTTGTTTACACTTTTCAGCTTTGTATAAATTGTTTTGCGATTTTTCAGGAACTATGCTACGAGGGCGGTTCAGAAAGTAACCTCCGATTGGTCACAGTGCGGGTTGTGGGGGGAGTAGCGACGCCTTCTGTGCGTTCACACACTCAACAGGTCAGTCGGCATCAAGCCGTGGTCGAGTGAACGTCGTACCTGCGCTAGTTTAGTTTTTGTGGCAGTTTGAAATGTGTGCTGCAATAGAAAACCCCGCCAAATGTGAAGTGCGTGCTGTCATAAGGTTTTTTACAGCCAAAGGATATTCTGCAGCAGCTATTCATCGTGAGCTTTGTGCCGTGTACGGACCAAGAGTTATGAGTGAAGGAGTTGTCCGTGAATGGGTACGTTTATTTAAAAGTGGACGAGAAAACGTTCATAATGAAGAGAGGAGTGGTAGACCATCATTGGTGACTGACGAAGTCTTTCAGACAGTTGATGCAAAAGTTCGTGAAAATCGACGTTTCTCAATGTCGGAGTTGTCTACTGGTTTTCCACAGATTTCTAAGACTCTCTTGTACGAGATAGTGACAGCAAGATTGGGTTACCGTAAGTTCTGTGCACGATGGGTGCCCAAAATTCTTACCGACCACCACAAAACTCAAAGAATGGCCTCTGCATTAGACTTTCTGTCACGTTATGAGGACGAAGGAGAACCATTGTTAAACAGAATCGTGACCGGTGACGAAACCTGGATTAAGTACGTGAACCCTGAGACAAAAGAACAATCAAAGATGTGGGCACATTCAAATTCGCCTACCAAACCAAGAAAAGCCTCGCAAGATTTTTCTGCCAGAAAACTGATGGCAACGGTGTTTTGGGATGCCAAAGGGGTGTTGTTGGTTGAATTCATGGAACGTGGTACGACCATTAATCAAGACGTGTACTGTGAAACAATAAAAAAGTTACGACGGGCTATACAGAACAAACGCCGTGGTATGCTGACTTCCGGTATCGTTTTTTTGCACGATAACGCCCGTCCTCACTCTGCTCGCAGAACAATGGCCCTTCTTGAGTCCTTCAAGTGGGACGTTATCAACCATCCACCTTACAGCCCAGACCTGGCGCCAAGTGATTATCACCTCTTCATGCATTTGAAGAAATGGCTCGGGTCACAGCGGTTTGATGACGACGAAGAGCTCAAAGATGCGGTCACAGGCTGGCTCCAGGCACAAGCGGGTGATTTTTACGCAGAAGGAATTTCAAAGCTTGTGAAGAGATACGATAAGTGCCTCAATCGCTATGGTGACTATGTAGAAAAATAGTGCAAAGATGTAGTTGTAAGATGTATATATTAAAATATTTTTATTTAACTTGGTGTATTTTTTTAAATCAACCGGAGGTTACTTTCTGAACGGCCCTCGTAGTTGCCAAATTTTGTACAGATGTGCGTATTTATATTTCCAGCTATCATATATGCTTATTCTGATTTACATATGTGTGTACATAATAATATGGCACAACACAGATATTTTTACCTGATGCAATTCCCATGCTTATACAAATTCTATTGCTGCCTTATTTTCAGGTTTCCGTGATTATTCAACATTTTATTAAGTGGCTATGTGCACGGCAGGGAGGTCTGTTCCCTTACCATAGGTATAGTAGGCCTTGCACATTTTTCTGTTTTCATACGCATGTGCGTGAAAGTAACTGAAAGAGACTCCATTTATTTTGACATGTGTACAGCGGATCACATCCCTGGAGTGGTCTGACCACTGTGAACTGTAACTTAAACATTTTCTTCATAAAAAGAACTTGTGTCCTTTGGTATATAGACTCTATACATCTTATGTTTGTTTATTTATTTCTGATGTTATTTTGTCTTTACTGATACCATGAAATGTGCCATTTTATGATGCTACGCTACTTCACTTTGCCATTATTCCACACCCTAGGCAAGATAGTATTACTCCTGACATTTAGGCTATTGTCTGATGATTTATTATTACATTTTTTGTTTGGTTAGTCACCCTTTGTATTTTATAATGCTGCCATATTTCATTTATGCCAAGTCTTGTGCTCTAATTTGGGCTATATCTCTTGCACTTGATGATGTCACTAGTATAATTGCTTTCTCCTATGTAGATTTAAGACATCAATGTACCCTGTAACTCCTGTCCATAGCATGTATTCATGCATTTTGCATATTTTGCAGAACCAATATCTAAAGCCCTATTATATTCAAACGAGACATTATGCTCATAAATAGAAGCACATGAAAGTGCAGGAAATGCAGTACATAGAAAGCACGACACAAGCAACTTACATGGAATTAAACACTGTTGACATTTCACGCACTGTATCTCGCCAGGCCTTTTATAAACATTGTCCTCTTGGTGTACTACGTAAATTAGGCAGATTATCTATTAAGATTTAGGATTAAGGATATTTTTTTCTCTGCATTTTGTGTTAAGCATAAGAGTATTGTTAGATGAGTGTTCATACCCTGAGCTGCACTCCAATAATAATGATTATATTGATGTTGATAATACACTTTACAGATAAAGTGCACTGCCCTTACCAAGCATTCCCATACGCTTCCCTGTAGATATGTGCGTTGTTAGAGATATCGGCCATTTAATAAATAGTTTTATGAAGCCCTGAGGGTGCTGCACAATCTATAAATATTGTGTCTTTATTCATGTGGTACGTACTTAGATTCTATGATTCTGTTTGTCTAATAAATATTCAGACAGGCCATACAGAGCTGTACTTTTATATAATACTGCTATTTATGTAGGTTTTTCCTGAAAAAGCCATCTCGAGTTACGTATTCTTATTGTGAACTATTCATAGGTCTCTGGGCGCCATATAAAATTATAAGTAAATGATATTTTATTATACTTTCCCAGTTTTGATGTTTTTGCTATGTAAAACTAGGCCACATTGAGCCAGAAAGATATTTTGTGTCACATTAGCGATTAAGATCAGCGTCTGTTTCATATAAAGACAGGTCTACTGTGAGCCACAAAGAACATTTTTGTCACCTTTGAGTTATTAAGGTCAGCAGTCTTTGTAAAACTTGGCCACTTCGAAAAACAAATATGATGTCTAACATTTTTATAGCGACTAAGACCAGCATTTATGTATGTAGAAAGGCCATTTGGCGCCACTGATTGATATTTTCTATTCAATTGTTTTAGATATTAAGATTTGCATATATTTCATTTACTAGGCCACTTGGAGCCCTAAACATTTTATAGCTATTACGAGCAGCATTTATGTACATAGAAAGGCCACTTTGAGACTCCGATTGATATTGTCTCTACAATTGTTTTAATTATTAAGATTTGCACCTATTTCCTATACAAGGCCACTGAGAGCCAAAGTATAATGCTGTGAACCAGTGATGTTCTGTGTAATGTCAGGTTATTCTATGTCTACTTGGCAGCTTGATGCCACACTGGCTGATGTTGTCTTATTCAGAGTTCACTTTCCCTTTTGCCTATTCACTCTGATGTAAAGCATTGTTGCTTCATCCAGTCTGTAATTTCATTAGGATGCTGAACTTTTTCAAATCAGATAAATTACTCGAAGTTGACATAGGTAGAAATAGGTTACTTTTGCTGCTTTCTTGCACCTTCCATTATCCAGTCTCTTACCTCTGTTCATGATACTGGAATAATTTATTCATACTTCAACATAAGTGACTATATATGTTGTTTGGATCTCAGAAGAATCTCTACTATGAAGAGCAGTGAAGATGATGGTCATCACGTTACTGATATTATGGTAGTCGCAAATTATGGTTGTAGGCAAGCTGTTGCCGAGTACCTCCTGTGTCTCTGCACATGACTGAGGAAAATAGTACAGAGTTCAGATGTCTTGGTACACTGAATGCAATCCAAATGGGTCACTATTAGTTATTGAACCTGTACAAAACAAAGAGATATGGACTTTATGATGCAGTCACTTCAGCATGCTCCTAGGCTTCAGCCATGACTCTTCCTCTCCCTTGCTCAATCCTGTACCATTATTTTGATGATTAGGATTGTATACTGATTCTGCTTTACAAGATTTTTTTGTCAGCAACCTTGTTTTCGACACAATTTACTCGTATTGTTGTTGTTGTTGTTGTGGTCTTCAGTCCTGAGACTGGTTTGATGCAGCTCTCCATGCTACTCTATCCTGAAACTTCCTGGCAGATTAAAACTGTGTGCCCGACCGAGACTCGAACTCGGGACCTTCGCCTTTCTCGGGCAAGTGCTCTAACAGCTTTAATCTGCCAGGAAGTTTCATATCAGCGCACACTCCACTGCAGAGTGAAAATTTCACACAGTTTTAATCTGCCAGGAAGTTTCATATCAGCGCACACTCCGCTGCAGAGTGAAAATTTCATTCTGGAAACATCCCCCAGGCTGTGGCTAAGCCATGTCTCCGCAATATCCTTTCTTTCAGGAGTGCTAGTTCTGCAAGGTTCGCAGGAGAGCTTCTGTAAAGTTTGGAAGGTAGGAGACGAGGTACTGGCAGAAGTAAAGCTGTGAGTACCGGGCGTGAGTCGTACTTCGGTAGCTCAGTTGGTAGAGCACCTGCCCGTGAAAGGCAAAGGTCCCGAGTTCGAGTCTCGGTCGGGCACACAGTCTTAATCTGCCAGGAAGTTTCATATCAGCGCACACTCCGCTGCAGAGTGAAAATTTCATTCTGGCTACTCTATCCTGTGCAAGCTTCTTCATCTTCCAGTACCTACTGCAACCTACATCCTTCTGAATCTGTTTGGTGTACTGATCCCTTGGTCTTCCTCTAAGATGTTTACCCTCCACGCTGCCCTCCAATACTAAATTGGTAATCCGTTGATGCCTCAGAATATGTCCTACCAACCGATCCCTTCTTCTAGTCAAGTTGTGCCACAAACTCCTCTTCTCCCCAATTCTATTCAGTACTTCCTCATTAGTTATGTGATTTACCCATCTAATCTTCAGCATTCTTCTGTAGCACCAGATTTCGAAAGCTTCTATTCTCTTCTTGTCTAAACTATTTATCGTCTACGTTTCACTTCCATACATGGCTACACTTCATACAAATGCTTTCAGAAACGACTTCCTGACATTTAAATCTAAACTCGATGTTAACAAATATCTCTTCTTCAGAAACGCTTTCCTTGCCATTGTCAGTCTACATTTTATATCCTCTCTACTTCGACCATCATCAGTTATTTTGCTCCCAAATAGCAAAGCTCCTTTACTACTTTAAGTATCTCATTTCCTAATCTAATTCCGGCAGCATCATCAGATTTAGATTTATGCTAGTGCACCTGAGCACTATCAATTCTTTCGAGTTTAATTATGTTATAGTGTTAGATAAATTTACCACACATTTGTTGTACAAGTTACATCCAAATATGTGTCAAATTTGTTTAACCTGACTGGAGGGCTGTGAAAGGTGTATACTGGGGCTCACTTGTGTGTGGCACCGGAGTAAGATAAGAATACCAATAAACTAAAATGAAACTAATATACCATAAACAATGAATGTCTCTGACAAGCTCGATAATGTGGATCGCCGACTGTGCGCGACCACAGATCCAAAGATAATGTACTGCTTTGTTGGAGTAAGAGAGCGCTGGGTACTCAGTGGAAAGAGTAGCTGTCTGTGAGGTAAAGACGATGGAGCAGGCAGTTTCTGGGGTGTGCTGTGTGCATCCACCTTCAGTTAGATTAATGTAGGTATGTCAATGTTGAAGAACATGGAAGCAGAAGTCTTCATGCAAATAAGGTAAAATTGTGATTTCTGTTTTTGCCAGCGCGCTAGTATAGATGAGTTGGCTGATAATTTGTAATCATTGAGTAACCCCAGAATGTACTAAACGGTTTTGACAAAAAAGGCTAGTTACATATTTCATTTTTGTAATGCTTTTAAGATTTGTTAACAAAGCTATGTGTAATTTAATGATTTGCATTTAAGTTGGATTAATGAAGTTACATAATACCTGCTGTTTAAATCTCATTGTTTGTGAATCAATTGTGAGTAATGTAGCTTCAATTGTCAAATGCTTTTGAAAAGCCAAGCTCAACTTGCAATATAATTTTGATAAAGAAACTGAGTGTTAGTAATTCACCATAATCAGTACCGCCTCCCAGTCTAGGTCATATATTTTTTAAAGAAGTTGAATTTTCTTAAATGTTCTCGTTTATCAGCCAGATGAATTTCATGTGCATTTCAACTATTATAGCCAGCATTGCACACTGCAGAGCCCGTAGCTAGCATTTACATTTTTTTATGAGAGTTGATGGCGAGGCATGACAGAATCTCTGACCAGAGAGTTATTTATCGTGTCTAGTCTGCGCTTGACTGCGCGAGAGTTCAGTTGCGAGTTGGACTCGGTCGGAAGTAGAGTGTGTGGAATCGGCAGAGCGAGTAGGAAGTTGCGAGCTGCAATGAGTCGGTAGTAGTCAGCCGACTGTAGTAGCGAGTGGACGGTAGTACTGAGCGGGCGTCGGCATGGATCGGCGGCGTGCGCCCTTTACATGTCTGGTCAAGGTTCGGGACGAGGTATATTGTTAAATAAGGTAATGAAGCAGCATTGCGCACATCTGATAATGTAGTGTATGTTAATTGTAATTAATTTGTTCAAGAAATCCCCCAATAATAATTTTGTTTTCAAAGCAATCGTTTTTAAGAAAAGAATCATTCCAATTGAAACAATATTTCCTATGCTTTTCCTCCCAGAATCAATTTATCAGATTAATTATTGTGCAGGGCCTAAGGTCAGCGATGCTGCCCTATTATTGCGGGTTTAATGATTAAATTTCATTTCTCAATTTTTGTGTCGAGTTTACATTTGGGTCATTATTATTCTATAATTTTTGTGGGGACCAAATATTTGGCTCGTTTTCATTATCATAGACATTTTTTTATTTCTGCTGGGAGGTTACGTTTACCACGATGTCCACTAACATTTAAATATAAATTTCTTTTATTTCTGCGGGGAGGTTACAGAGTTCAGAATATATCGCGTTTCACCGTTGCTGCTTTAGAGGTAAGACAATTTAATATTTGTTACGTGAACAGGGCCTTAGAATTCAGCGCTTAAGGGGCTGTATGTATTTTGCAGTGATTGTGTTTCGTTATTGGTATTGGGAGTTACACTGCCCAATCGATTGGTAAAGTTTTTCTAACAATAACACAGGGCAAGCACACCACTTGTACTTACTACACGCAACATGACAATTCGAGTCCTGTAATCATTCCACAGCTCAGACTTCATTTAACGTAATCGTAAAGTTTATTATTTAATTTTTTAAAAGAACGTTAAAAATGTAAATGTCGTGTGACTAGGGCGCCCCGTCGGGTAGACCGTTCGCCGGTTGCAAGTCTTCCGATTCGATACCACTTCGGCGACTTGCGCGTCGATGGGGATGAAATGATGGTGATTAGGACAAAACAGCACCCAGTCCGTGAGCAGAGAAAATCTCCAAGTTAACCGGGAATCGAACCTGGGCCCTTATGACTGACATTCTGTCGCGCTGACCACTCAGCTACCGGGTGCGGACAAAAGAACGTTACAACTGTAGGAATGATGTTCAGACTATGTGAAGCTGGATTCGCGTTGCTAGTAATGTTAATGTCACGACTTGCCGTCATTCGCCGGCACGGATACGCCCACGTAGCACTGAAACACGAGCACCAGTTGAAAACAGTCACCATGGGTCTGGACATAGTGAGCAGAGTTTAACCCGTGAAGCTGTTTCATCAGAACAGCAACAACAGTGCTTCTGCTCTTCCCGAGTATCGAAGCATTAAAGGAATAAGGGACAGGTCCACTTTCTGCACCAGTGTTGAAGAACATAATCCGGAAGTTTGAATTAACTGGCGATATGGGAATTGTTCTTGCGAGAGGCAGCGACCAACTGCGTCACAAATTGTTGAAGAAGCTGCCGTTGGCATGACTGAGAATGCTGAACGCAATGTGCGATGTTCAACAATGCGCGAGATGCGTCACGACAGTTGAACATTCCATGGTCCACCGTCGCAAAAAGTGCTCCAAACAATTGTGCAATGGTATTGAGACTCTCGCGGTTGTAGATAATCGTCACTCTGTGCGATGATTGTCACCTACAACGTAAAAACGGTAAGGAATTAACAAGTATCACCGTTTCCGATGTGTTTCTTTCAATGTTATATTCGTTATTTCTCTCTCGCATGTCCTTACAAATGTTTCCACAAATTTTCATTTGTCCTACAGTCGCTCGATCACTCATTTTTCATGGGGGTCCCCCTCAAATAGCGGAAGTTTAATTATAACCACCCCCGATTTCGACAGGCGAACGCCCCGTTAATTTGAAGGGACGACTGAAACGCCGATAGTATTTTTCAATAATGCTGCGTTAAACCTTGTTATGAAAGTCGCTAAATCTGTAGAAAACATTACCGAAAGCTAGTTTTACGAAAAGGAGGGGAGATATGGGGGGGGGGGGGGGGGGGAGCACTACTTTGGCAGATCTGCACCCGACCACCTCAGTAAGGGTCTGTGTTGGCCGCCTTGCTGTTCATATTTTGTGAGTCATTAGCACACGACATTAACCGTAACATCACGCCTTTCGCAGATTATGCAACTCTCTGTAATGTAGAAGAGACCCAAAAAACCGCACAGATGTTGCGTTCGTACTTGGTAAGATTGGAAAGTGGTTTAAACATGTGGAACGTATTCTAAATGTTTAGAAATGTACACTAGTGCACTTAACAAAACGAAGAAACTTAGCATCCTATAAGTACAATGTTAATTACCTATAATATCAATCGGTCAAATCAGACGAATAACTTGGTGTATCAATTTGCAGGGGCATGAAATGGACCAATCACGATGATCCAGTCCTAAATAAATCAGATGACAGATTTCATTTAACTGACAGAATACCAGGGAAATGCACTCTGCCTGCAAAGAAGATTGCGTGCGATCTATACGAGAATAGAGCTCAGGTGAGTGGGATTTGTACTAAATAGAACGAACAGGAGGTACTGAATGTAATCAAAGAAGGGCAGCACGAATGGTCAAAAGTTCGTTTGACCTACTGTGGAGTATCAAGGAGATTCTGAAAAAAAAGTGAGATGGCAGACAGAAACCAACTCTTGGTAGCCTGTTTGCAAACTTTCAGGAACCAGCTTTTTAAAGATGAATCTAGTAACACCGTGAAGGAATAATCCGTATCAGACGGAAATCGGTAGATGTGATGTACATATATGGACAAACAAAAGGTCACCGTTTTAGAGAAATTGGCTGACTTATTCAAGAGAACGACCTTCACAAATAACGTGTAGGTCGACCCTAGTGCTTATGGAGGTAGTTATTCGGCTTGTCATTGATTAATAGATTTGTTGGATGTCCTCCTGAGCGATATTTTGCCTGGTCCTGTGCAATCAGAGAGTTATATCGTCAAAACCCTGAGATGGTTGAAGGCTGCTGTCCGTAATGCTCCAAACATTATCAACTGGGGAGAGATCCGGCGACATTGCTGGCTTCGGTAGGGTTTGGCGAGCACCAACACAAGCAGTAGAAGCTCTCGCCTTGTGTGGGCGGGCATTACCTTACTGAGATGTAAGCCCAAGATGGCTTGCCATAAAGGGCGTAGATTATCGTCGCCGTACCGTTGTGCTGAAAGGATGCTGCGGACGACAACCAAAGGGATCCTGCTATGAAATGAAATGGCATCGCAGACCGTTTCTCCTGGTTGTCAGGCCGTACGACACGTCTGTGGACTGGAATCTCATTTACTAGACTAGTGACAGGTGCCGCTTAGAACTGAGCCTCGATAGCCTGTGAAGACGTGTCTGGAGACGCTATGGACAACAGTGGGATACCAATCTTGGTGCCTATTCTGTATCTTTCCGCCATTGTGCCGATCGTTTCGGTACTCAAGAGCACCGAACGGTTTAGTACTCGATTTAGAGCCCCTGCATTATTAAGTATGTATTTCGGTAGCGATACCGTTCGGGACTAGAGAACCGAAGCGCTGTTGTCGGTTCGCATCACGCAAACCAATCAAAAGCAAGCGGCCGCAGATCCGCGCATGCGTACTGCAGCGCGCACAGCGCCACGAACACAAAGCAGCTAGCAGACGACACAGGCGCTCTGTTCTTCCAAGTGCAGAAAATTGTGTTTACGTTGCCATAACGCATGACGCCGCACTCCATTGAGCTGACGTGCCCGCCTTCATCGCTCTTGCCTCCTCCTTAACAGCATCAGGCGCAGTATATCCATTTCTATGATTCTCAGTTGAAATGCGTAGAAATTTTTACAGTTTCCCTGACCACATGTTTCCGTGCACGCATAATAACGATAGTGTATTTGGCTGTATTCTGCAGATTGTCGTAAATGCCGCGTTAGGTCATCTTATTCTCATTCACACTGAATCGTGTTTTGGATTTTACGTTTCACAAAATGAGTTAGAAATAGTATGTAATACGACATTGTACTAATACATCTATAAAAACACCTGAAAAATTGATTCTGAGAGTTTCAAAGAATAAGAAGGTAAACAGAATGTGGTTATAACTCGCTCCTAGAGATCCAAATGATTAAGTAGCCCACTTGACACGTCAACGATTTGGGTCTTAAAAAAAATATTGAAAAACGCATTTTCGAGAGCTCCTGCAGTTCGTCGAAGTTTATAACAAGCATCTCATGAATGAAAATGTTTCGTATATGGTGCTACAATCTAAAAATATTACGGCGGAGATCTTTCATCTCTGTCTACTGTTGTTGAGGATTCTATCGCAGATAAATACTTGTGACAAGCAAGATTATGAAGATGACTGCTACTAGTTACATTCCCACTGATTTAAGTTGTGCTCTTAGATTCCTGTCTAACCGCATACACGGAAATCGCTACATATTCAGAAAAAATTGTGAATTATTTCTGAGAAGAAAAAATATAAAAGCCACTGTCGGTTGTTTCACTTACAGCAATTTCATCTCCAGCAATTTCGTATTTCGTATTTTAAACACACAGAAATCACGAAGACATTACTGAGGAATTGCGCTCTTACATGTGAGTACTAACGAATATTGCAGAAAAATCTTAACTTACACGAATAAAAATGTCTCAGAACGTGTTGCATATATGAAGAGGGGAAAGAATCAGCACCTGTCCGTGCGCAAACTCACGTCCTTTCAGTTCGCATTCCCGCACGTTAACCACTTTTATATATATATATATATCTCATTTTGTTCGTTTCCGTTCGTTGTATCTGCTCTGGGTGGACGTCGAAAGACACCCGTTTTAGTTCGTTGTTGATCCATTAACTCAGTTTTTTTATTACAGAGGGCAGCTAACCCTCTGACCGAACACGCTGAGCTATCGTGCCGGCATTTATGATGATGGACACACAACACCCAGTCCCCTGCCGGGAATCGAACCCGGGAACCACTTAGCCACCCTAAACAATGTTACCATAATCCTCAATTCTGGTACTATTGCGCAGAGAAACGTAGGCTGACTTCGTTGCCTAATGGTGCTGCGTAAGTCATAAATGCGTGATGGTTTGAAAGGTTTTCAATATCAGGCTTCACATGATTGCTTTCCATTGTTACTTGAAAGTTGTAAACACTTTTCGATAATTACTAACTAAACCATTTGTGGGATAAAGCACACAAAGTCACTAGTAACGTCAGTTCACACTCATGTGATATACGTAAGCACAGCCGATGTCTTGATATTTAATGGTCTTTAAACTCTTATTTGCATACAAATAAGAAGTATTTTGAGATAATATTGACCGAAAACTTTTTTTTGGATGTAATCATTCACAGTAACAACCTAACCTAACCATATTTCTGACAAAGGAAAATAGTATATTATGAACTCACTTTCCAACCAGATGCGTCCTCTGGTGATTCTTTAGTAATACAATCACCAAATCCAAAGGTAAAACCGTTAATTATGTTTAAAATAACAAATGATAGGTGTACATAGACCACAGCTCACCGATCGACAGGGCCACACCGAAATCCAAAACCTCTCGGTACAATTGTCGTAAAATCGATGGGAGGACCGTTCGGTAACAGGTCTCAGAAGCTTACTGAATAGGATATTTTGGTAAAGAACCGAAAATGACGTCACTACCGAGAGAAACCTACTACACCGATCGGCATGAACGATACAGAATAGGGCCCCTGACTGTCGCCCGCCATTTGGTCCTACAACCAGGACTGCTGGGCTCAGGTGCCACTTCCCTCCACAGCAGGGCCCCTATGGTTGTTATCCTTAGCACCCGTACAGCAGAGCGCTACGTCGACGATATTCAACGACCCGTTTTTTTGCCCTTCATGGTAAGCCATCCTGGGCTTATATTTCAGCAACATAATTCCCGCCCGCACAGGGCGAGATTTTCTACCGCTTATCTACGTGCTTGCCAAACTCTACGCCATCAAGGTCACATGATCTCTCCCCAGTTGATAATTATTGCAAAGAAGAATCAGTTGTTCTTTTTATACATGACAAATCTATCGGCCAGCACTGCACAGAGCAGCGCCAGAAAAATTTCTTATAGGAGCAGATATATACGCGTTATCCGGCGACCTAATTGAGGTAAGATTTTTCAATTTATTCAGAATGAATTTTCAGGGCCATGACGCAGCACTGCTGACGTCCTAAATTTACCAGTTTAAATTCACAGTCATTATTGAAAGGTTATAATTGAGCGACATTTTTTATTGAGAGATTAGTCACATTTTATTATTGATAGGTTACGAAATTTATTTTTTGGGCAGTTACACTGAATGTGAAATAAATAATTATATTGTTTTTACCGTTGGGAGGTTACGGACTTTTTATTTTGTGGGGAGGTTACAAACTGTAGTCACTTCTTTCTCTGTACAAGTGCGTCACATCTACCGATTTCCATCCCATTCGGATAGTACTTCGTGGTGCGGTGTTTTTACTTTTCCTTGGGTGTAACTGGTACGGCAAGGAGAACAGTCTGCCATCCGCTTCTCAGTGGTTTGCAGAATATCATGTTGGTGTAGGAGTGGAATAGGTATCAGTCTCCAGCTAACTCGACGGCGACCTCAAAATGGCGTGCAAAACGTTGAGACGTTATCTACGACTGATTCTCACCTTTCGATTATGGCGCACAGGTATGTGAGGACCGCGGCCCTACTTCTCCCGTGATTCTCAGTTCTTCACTTAGAGAAGATCTGCTTCCTCATCGGCATTCGGATTTGTTTTACCACACCAGAAGCATTTTCTTTACCAAATCACTGCTTCATTGCTGCCGTGGATTTCCAGTAATATAAGTCTGCAGGCTTTCGTGGCCGTTGTCACTGAAGTTAAAATCTTCTTGGTTATTAGCCCGTGTCATATTTCCTCTACAATAATCGACGTTTCGACCCCTCTGCTGGGATCTTCCTCAGAATCTTCCGGGGTCCACTAGCAGTAGTGGACACCGGAAGATCCTGAGGGAGATCCCAGCAGAGGGGTGAAAACGCCGATTATTGTAGAGGAAATATGACGTGGCCTAGTAACCCAGAAGATTTCCAACTATTCAGTGAGAATGCAGCAACATTGCTCCCCTCCACAAGCATAAAACTAATTGGATCAATAGGCTGCTCTGTTTTCTCTAGACTCTTCTAGCGACTTGCCGTGGTACAGTGGCGCGATTGTTTCACTGTGTACCGAAAGCGCTGAAGCGTATCTAAGCAAATAATGAAAAAAAAATTAATCATATACAGGTGACGTTCCTGAGGCGTATTGAGGCTCACCTTCATTTACGATAATTATTTGTGCTGAACAGCCGACCGGTGTGGCCGAGCCGTTCTAGTCGCTTCAGTCTGGAACCGTGCGACCGCTACGGTCGCAGGTCCGAATCCTGCCTCGGGCATGGATGTGTGTGACGTCTTTAGGTTGAAAGTTTACAGTACCACCCGACACTGAAAATAGGTACAACATTCTTCGTTATTCTTGTCAGTACAACATATTTTTTCTAATAATAACTCAATTTCAATTAATACAGCGAAGCCGGATACCAGTGTGGGAAAGAATAACAATTTATTTATTTAATTGATCGCATGTGCACTCCCACAAAATAAATCCCTACATCCAGTTTGGTGAGATCTGCGAAATGAATGAATGTATGGTCGTCTGCTAACCGCAGACAGTGAAGGTTCAATATATGATCATCTTTGAGACGGTCCTTTGGTCACATTTGGTGGAACCGAAGAGATGAAATTTACCTGAGCTTTGAGGGCCTGAAATGTGGCTGACCAATACAATAACATGGTGCACCTCCACCTCAACGGAGGTGCGAGCTGACCTGAAGAACGGCCATGTTTCAGCACTCGGGCGCTGGGTCTAGTGTTGGTAAGACCTGTCTTAGGTGTGCTCCGTAAAGAAAAAAGAGTGGAGACATGGTATTGATGTGAAATACTTAAGAGTAGTTTGGAATAATAATTTCTCTATTTCCAGGAACTTTTGTGGGGAGAATTAAATGACAGGCAGGTAATATTAAGGGGATCGTAGTAATCTTCGGAAGTGACCAACGGTCACAATGAAACTACGTGTAGCAATAAGTTGAAATACTTCCGAGTGCTTAAGTTAAGCTGAATTACTAGCGTGTGTACTATAAGTTGGAAATATTTAAGAAATGGCTTGTGCAGGACTTGAAATTAGAGACGAGTACTTCCACGTGGTGAGTACTGTGTGGGTCTCAATCTGTGTATGAGACAAAGGATAAAGAGAAGTACTCGTCCATGGTATCAGTTGAGAACTGATGTTCTTAATATTACTTTGCGTGTTATGTTTCCGTGTGACACTTGATTCAAACTATAATACTCTGAGAGAGAGGCAAGGTGAGTCAGCCGTCTATCCAGCAACGCCATTTGGCTTGCATTGCACATGAAGACGTGTATATATCCTTCAGAGTTCGTAGTAGGAAAGAAAAGTTACGAAGTGGGGCAGTGTCGTGTGAAACTGGGATGAATACTAATTGAAGTGGGAAAGCTGAAAGTGATGTGATTATAATGTTGTGACTATTCCTTGTGTTGTATTCCATGTTGCAGTGTGGTGTATGTCATGTAATTTAAGTATGTGTGGTTTGCATGGGAGAGTAACAAGATAGTTTCAGAGGCAGTGGGCTATGCATGTTCGTTTTTGTACCACTCGGTCTGGAGGAAAGTTTCGTGATGATGGGTGTGAGAGTCGAAGTGTGAGATATAGCAAAAGACCCACCATCCTATCCAGAAAGTGCACTGTAGCGTTAAATGATTACGAGACCATAAGATAGAGAATCACCAATGTAAAGCCATGCCCACTGGGCGGAATTTCTCATGTGTTATTGTTATAGGTTATAGAATTTGTGGGTTTAGGTTATAAAATTTATCGGAATAAATAAGATAGTGAAAAGAAAAAGAATGGTGGCCTTTTCCTTTGAATAGTATGTTGTCATGACACCCAGAATTTATAATGTGTGCGCCATTCATATTCAGTGCGATGGCCACGTGTTGGTCAAAGCCGTTGACTGAGAAAGAAAATGTGGTATTGCCAGTGCGTAGTGAACAGTCAGAGTTGTGTAAATTACTAACAGTCAGGTGTGCGTTATCCGTTGCGTAATATTCATACAGGAGGATAATTTGTAACTTAATTGTGAGTACGAGAGTTCATGTTACTCGATAAATAAGAATGAATCCACTCGCTTGGCAGACCACTCATCTTGCAGGCCTGACTGCTTGATGCCACAGTATGAGCAAGGCATGTGGGTGCTTCTCAAGGTTAGTTAGGTTTAAGTAGTACTAAGTTCTAGGGGACTGATGACCTCAGATGTTAAGTCCCATAATGCTCAGAGCCGTTTTTTTGTGCTGAACAATTAATTAAAATTTTTGCCAGCGCTCGGATTTGATCCTGAGTCTGCTGCCTATTAGGCATATGTGTTGCCTGTGGCGCCTCATTGGCATTCCATTTGCCACACCTGTAATTCCGCCTGTACCTCAGCTACAAGTGATATATTAATGATGTATGGTTGGTGTTTCTGAGACATATTGAGTCTCACCTTCATGTATGATGATGATGATACAGGCTGAAGCAATGAATTAAAATTTGTACCAGCACCGGATTCGAACATGGGTCTCCTGCTGAGAAGGGAGGTATAATGGGCTGAGGCATGAACTAGAATTCTTATCAGGGAGGGACCAATACTATGGTAGACCGTGCAGCTCCAGTAGCTAACAGCCTTCAAGCACACAATACCAAGACGCATGTCACCCAGGAGGGAAACTGTTTACTCAGATACAGTACCTAGGGAAAGTCAGAAACAGAGAACTTGAACAAAGTGTTCAAGATGAACGAAAAGGCCAGTTCAAAAAATAAGTTAAACGATACATCTACATCCATATTCGGCAAACAATTGAAGTAAAAGGTCTTCAACAATATAATACAAAGACCGGTGGTAACTAAGTACAACGAAATGCAAGACGATAATACTCAGGAAACAAGAAGAAACAAAGAAACAAAACATTGAGAAGGAAAAGAAATGGACAAGGAGAAAAAGTCTTTGAGAACGAGTAATGCCTTTAAAGTATGTGAAAGATAGGTGACTGAGAAGTACGGAGAGAAAAGTGAAACAGAGGACAAAAACGAAGAAGTCTTGATAAAGGATCAATAAATGATCAATATTAGGGGTCACGACGAAAGAAAAGTTCGGATATCAAGAGTATGGCAACAACTTTAGAGTTGCTAGAAGATGCAGGTGATCTTAATTTTGTCTGACTGCAAGGCTATAAAAAGCCGCAATTGATGAAAAATCCAGGCACTGTAGATTTAGGCGTGAGTTAACTGTGTTATCAATCTCAAGATATACGACAATTATTGATATTAGTACACATTATCAACTGTTATAGAGAACGTCATCGTTGCCCTCAACTGTTCATATTCTTTATTAATAAGACCTATTACTGCAGTCTCTGCCATTTAACCTCTTTCAAGCGGAATAAGCGTGAATTTAGATCTTTATATCAAAAGTTTAAAAATATCAGACATGTGTACATCTTCTCATCACACCCAGACCTGAGTCTTTAATTTCACCCTTTTTCTTTTTTTGCTTATTTTGCAGAAATAACTTCAAACTACTGCACATCTTCACTGTTTATTGACATGTGGTGATGAAAGTATATTAGTCGTGGGGGATTGATGCTATAGACAGATGACAAGACCTTTGGGAGAATAGTATCTTCATTATGAGTGGGAGAGTTCTGTAGTAAATTTTAGCTCCTAACAGCAAGTAAACTGGTTCAAAAATCAAAAAATCAGAAGAGAAGGAGGAGCTATACTTGAAAAACATCAGGTGAGACTGTAAGATATTAACCTGATTGACGATTAGCGAGAGATTCTGAGACCAGTTACTGTATTGTTAGCTGCACGAAGCTGCAGTAATGCACTCAGATTACAATTTCGTAATAATTAAAAGTTGACTAAAGTTTAAGAGATAGCCAGGAGGAATAAAAACATACATGGCGTACTGAGGCGTAACGATATGTAGAAATATCTCTGGGACTGTAGATATTGCGATACTGAATATCCTAGTAAATGGTTCGTAGGAATGCAGAGCCACAAAAAGTGGTATCATAGGAGTTTGACCAGTACATATACTTTTTTCAGACTGAGAAGAAATTGTGCGTAACGCAAGAAATACTACTTTAAATGATATATTAAAGAAGGAAATGCAAAAGTTTTCAGTAAAAGAAAGGAATACAGTAATACAAGTCACTCAGCAATGGAAACAACAGAAAGTAAATAGTAGCTAAAACGAAATAGCTGTAGGAAAAATGTGAACAAACTAGAGAGGAAACGCCTGTAGGAAGGATGAGCGCAGCATACAGTAAAGTCGTGGTAAGTTTCGTTGTGAAAAGCGACGGTGTTACGTTTAAAAGTGCAATGTATATTCTACAATGGGGATGACAGAGCAGAGAGAATGCATTCAGGACCTATACGAATTCGAGGAACTGTCAGCTAACGTGGTAGTAGAAGTAATGGATTTGGAGGACCTAGGGGACTCACCATTTGAGTCAGAGTTTGATTGAACTTTGGAAGAGCTGCGTCCAAATATTGTAGAAGGGGTAGATAACATTCCTTCACATTTTTGCATAAACGATTTGAATACATCTGCAGCCCACGGATCGGAGGGGTCTTCACCCTCGCCTACGCTGAACTCTCGTCAGCCGATCCTAGATACCTCACTTTGCTGGACTTCCGCCGAGCTGCTCCAGGTCCTACGTCTCACGGAACCACCTGAGTTCGTCCAATAGGCGGTCGCCGTCACCGATTCACGTCTCCGATATCCGACGACGCCCGACCTTCCGGAGACACCATCGTCCCACCGGGTGCTGATCCAGCCACACCACGTCGCCGCCGACCACTGACATTCTGGAAGCCTCATCGTCTCTGGGAGAAACCTCCCGCATCACTGGATCCTGTCGACGATCATTCTCTGCACCCTTCTGACACGTCTCCTCCCGACTCTGTAATTTTGGGCAACGTCAAAGACGGACTTTTCTGTCTGTAATTAACTAGTATGGATATTCATCCCCAGGATATGTATTTTAAGTTCTGTTTCTTAGTTCAATAATAAACATTTTTATTGCTTATTGTGTGTACCAGTTGTTGTCCATTGCACCCCTCGGCCACGGACACCAAGTTTATGACTGTAGTAACTGCCTGAATGTAATCACTACTACCCCGGAAAGTACAAGATGAAATATAGTTCTGGAAGGAACATTCAGTAAACCCACTGAGGATGGCTGAACTTAGCTGTTGTAGGAAATAGTCAATTAGCTACATAATTGGAACGTTTTCAATTGCCCAGTGACTTGCATAAATATAAGTTCCTGAAAATTTACGTTCAACAGAATGTGTCGACGCCCTAGTTGTTAATGCCTCTCCCCCTTTTGAAAAGGAAAATCCCACAGGCTATTTCCAGCAATGGAAATTTTTATAAAACACGCACTTCCTGCGTCCCCACAGAGGATATTTGACGTCATCCAAAATTCCCCTTACCTTCAGCACTCCGCCCCACACGCAGCCGGTTTGCCGCCAAGTCGATTTATTCCACTAATATTGCGGCCAGACCGTCCCTCTGAGTTCACGCCATCTCCCGTCCTCAATTCCAGAGGATAAGTAGCAGTATAATATGTTTCAAATTCTCAGATAAAACGGTATGACATACAGGCAAAGACGGTCCATATACAAAATGTACAACAGGTTAAGATGGAAAAGTAAGGACAGATGACGAAGAGAGGAATGCTCTACTGTTCAAGAAAGATAAATAAGGGATATGAGAGAAAGGTACAGAACAAGGATTAAATTCTCTAATGGCTTTGCTACAGTTACTGAAAGTAATGAAGTATTATAGGACGTGTTTAATTCATTGATTTAATGAACACAGAGCCTGTGTTTGGAGGAATCTGAAAGAGATGTAAGTGTTCATGAGCAGGAGGAGTTAAGCTACCTACAAACTGTACAAAAACAGTTGACCACCTAGAAGGAATTCTGCCACTTTGGAATCAAAATTAGGCGTGGCGGACGAAGCAAAGACGATGTAAGAAGCATACTAGCATAAGGAGGGAAGAACTTGCAAAGACAAGTGTTCTGTATCAAACACAGGCTTCAACATGAGGAAGAATTCACGACGTATGGGAAAACCAGAAAAGATAAAAATCGAAGCCTTTGAGTTCCGGTGTTACAGAAGGATGCTGACACAAACAGTACAGCATTTTAGTTGACCGAGACGTTCGGTGGTCCAAGTATTTGTTTATTCACGTTCTCGATGAAACGCTACCCAGTCCTTTATGTATGATCGATCTTATTGTGTACACCTGAAGCAGAGACGCCACTCTTTCAATCGGTGAAGACGTTATATTCAAGAATTTTCGTTCTTTCAATATATTATCTGTCAGTGAAAATCGTATCAGAATTACAGCAGTACTTTCTGAGATGCAGGCAGGAAAAAGCGGTGGAGGAATGTTATTTACAGTACGTATAGACTAACTCAGTACACGCCATTGCTCTGGTACATATTTATTCCACTCTTCTGTTGGTCACCTTCTTTTTATCACCTCCTCTACCCTCTCTTTTCATCTCCTCCCCTCCTCATTCTGTGTCCATCTCCTCCTCTTCTCTTTCTTTGTCATCTCCTTCTGTCTCCTGTTCCTCTTCTCTGCTCGTGACCTCCTCTTCCCTTGCTGTTCGTTTTCCCTCTCCCTCCATCTCCTTCTTCCCTATCTGTGTCCATTTCCTCGTTCCCCCTCTATGTTCCTTCCCCCTTTTCCTCTTCCTGTCCATCTACCCTTCGCCCCCTATCTGCGTCCATCTCCTCCTTCTACCTGTCTCTCTGCCTCCTCTTCTCCTGTTGCATTTGCACGTTTAACCCCCAGCCTCCCCCTCCCATAGATTTCTTTCCAGATAGTTTGTAATATATGCAGCAAGTTTAGTTGAAATCGATCCAGAGGTTTAGGAGAAGCTTTTTACCCCTGGCTTTGCCCGCGTACGCACATGTGACATATACTTCACGTATTTCACAAATACTTGCACACACATTTTACCTGAACCTCAAGAGACTTTCGCCTGCAGTTTTGTTTACATGTAGCTCAATGTTTATGACGTAATGGCTCCTGAACTATATGTCGTACAATGATATAATTTTGCAAGCAGATCCAATGGCATATGTGGATACTGTCTGCGAATGTGTTGCAAATACACTGTAGCGCCAGAGAAACTGGTACAGGCATGCTTATTCAAATACAGAGGTATGTAAACAGGCAGAATACGGCGCTGCGGTTGGCCATGCCTTTAAAGGACAAGTGTCTTGCGCAGTAGCTAGATCGTTACTGCTGCAATAATGGCAATTTGTCAAGATTTAAGCGAGTTTGAACGTGGTGTTATAGTCGGCGCACGAGCTATGGGACAGAGCATCTGCGAGGTAGCGGTGAAGTTGGGCTTCTCCCGTACGATCATTTCACGAGTATACCGTGAATATCAGGGAATGCGGTAAAATCTCCGACATCGCTACGGCTGGAAAATATCCTGCAAGAATGGGACCAACGACGACTGAAGAGAATTGTTCAACATGACAGAATTGCAACCCTACCCCAAATTTCTGCAGATTTCAATGTTAGGACATCAACAAGTGTCAGCGTAGGAAACATCCAACGAAACATCATCGATATGGGCTTTCGGAGCCGAAGGCCCACTCGTGTACCCTTTATGACAACACGACACAAAGTTTTACGCCTCGCCTGGGTCCATCAACACCACTGTTGATGACTGGAAATACGTTGCCTGGTCGAACAAGTCTCGTTTCGAATTGTATCGAGCGGATGGACGTGTACCGGTAGGAGACTATCTCATGAATCCATGGAAACTGCATACCAGCAGAGGAGTGTTCAAGCTGGTGGAGACTCTGTAATGGTGTGTGGCGTGTGCAGTTGGAGTAATATGAGACCCCTGATACGTCCAGATACGACTCTGACAGGTAACACGTACATAAGAATCCTGTCTGATCGCCTGCAGCCATTCATGTCCATTGCGCATTCCAACCGTCTTGGCAATTCCAGTAGAACAATGCGACACTCCACACGTCCAGAATTCCTACATAGTGGCTCCAGGAACACTATTTTGAGTTTAAACACGTTTGCTGGCCACCAAACTCCCCTGACAAGAAGATTATTTTGCATACCTAGAATTCCTTGCAACGTGCTGTTCAGAACAGCTTTCAACTCCCGTACACTTACACATTTATGGACAGCCCGGCAGGATTCATGGTGTCAGTTCCCTGAAACACTACGTCAGAGCCGGCCGAAGTGGCCATGCGGTTCTAGGCGCTGCAGTCTGGAACCGAGCGATCGTTACGGTCGCAGGTTCGAATCCTGCCTGGGGCATGGATGTCTGTGATGTCCTTAGGTTAGTTAGGTTTACCTAGTTCTAAGTTCTAGGCGACTGATGACCTCAGAAGTTGAGTCGCTTTGTGCTCAGAGCCTACGTCAGACGTTAGCCAGGTCCATGCCAGATCGTGATGCGGCACTTCTGCGTTCTCGCGGGGACCCTACTAGATATTAGGCAGTGTACCAGTTTCTTTGGCTCTTCAGTGTACAATAAGTAATACCTGAGTAATAATTTAAAAGATCTGGCTTGATGCGGCAGTTTCAGTGCATGATTAGCAAAACGTAGAAGCGATAAACTATTTTTCTTTCATCATTTTGTGGGAGATATCAGCGAGAAAAAGTCTCGTAAAAGTGGGGAATTACATGAAAAACTGATTCTTAAATACTGGATGAATTTTGTCTGGCTATTTGCGCGACGTGGAGTAGAGTTCTTTTTCAGCCCCACTCCTTTGAGAGATACGTGGTTTTTACGCACACTGTGGTTGTTTCCAGACAGAAGTGATTTGTATACCAAGCTCGGTTGAAATTAAAAATGGTTCAAATGGCTCTGAGCACTATGGGACTTAAGTTCTGAAGTCATCAGTCCCCTACAACTTAGAACTACTTAAACCTAACTAATCTAAGGACATCACACATTTCCATGCCCGGGGCAAGATTCTAACCTGCTACCGTAGCGGTCTCGCGGTTCCAGACTGAAGCACCTAGAACCGTTCGGCCACACCGGCCGGTACGGTTGAAATCGGTCCATGGTTTAGGAGACGTGGAACATACAAAGAGTTGAGAAAAGCCACGGGATAGCGATATTGTGGTAATATCGCGTAGAAAAGGGCAGTGCATTTGCGGAGCTGTCATATGTATTCAGGTGATTCAGGTGAAAAGGTCTCCGCAGTGATTATGGCCGCACGAAGGAAATTAACAAACGCGGAATGGTAGTTGGAGCGACACGCAAGGAACATTCCATTTTGGAAATCGTTAGAGAATCCGATAGTGTAAGATCCACAGTGTCAAGTTTGTGGCGAGATACCAAACAGCATGCATTACTTTCCACCAAGGACGCAATAGCCGACAGCCTTCCCTTGACGACCGAGTTGGTTGGTTGGTTTGGGGAAGGAGACCAGACAGCGTGGTCATCGGTCTCATCGGATTAGGGAAGGATGGGGAAGGAAGTCGGCCGCGCCCTTTCAGAGGAACCATCCCGGCATTTGCCTGGAGTGATTTAGGGAAATCACGGAAAACCTAAATCAGGATGGCCGGACGCGGGATTGAACCGTCGTCCTTCCGAATGCGAGTCCAGTGTGTAACCACTGCGCCACCTCGCTCGGTCCAACGACCGAGTGCAACGGCGTTTTTGTAAGGTGGTCGGTGCTAACAAACAAGCAAGACAGAGTGAAATAAGTGCAGAAATCTGTGTGTGACGTACGACGAACGTATCTGTTAGGACAATGCGGCGAAATATGGCGTTAAAAACTATAGCAGCAGACGACCGATTGTAGTGCCTCTGCTAACTGTACAACATCGCCTGCAACGCCTTACCTCGTCTCGTTACCATATCGGTTGACCCTGTACGGCCGGAAACGTTGGCGTGGTCAAAGGAGCCCCGATTTCAGTTGGTAAGAGCTGATAGTAGGGTTCGAGTGTGGCGCACACCGCACGAAGCTGATGACCCAAGATATGGAAAGGAGACTGTGCAAGCTGGTGGTGGCTGAATAATGGGTTGGGTTGTGTTTACATGCAATGGACTGGGTCCTCTGTTCCTGGTTAACCAATCTTCTTGGATATGTTTGGCTATTTGGAGATCATTTGCAGCCGTTCATGGACTTCATATTCCCAAGCAACGATGCGCCATGTCACTGGCCACAGTTGTTCGCAACTGGTTTGTAGAACATTCTGGACAATTCGAGCTAATGATTGGCCACACAGATAGTCCGACATGAATCCCATCGAACATTTATGTGATATAATCGAGAGGACAGTTCTTTCATAAAATCCTCCACTGGCAACACTTCAGCAATTGTGGGCGGCTACAAAGCCAGCATGGGCCAATATTTCTGGAGGGGAGTTCCAACAGCTTGTTTAGTCCACTAAGTTGCTGCACTAATCCTGGCAATAGGAGGTCCGACACTATATTAGGATATATCCCACGACTTCCGTCACCTCATTGTATACACTAACACATATACCGGGTGATCAAAAAGTCAGTACAAATTTGAAAACTTAATAAACCACTGAATGATGTAGACAGGGAGGTAAAAATTGACACACATGCTCGAAGTGACATGGGGTTTTATTAGAACCAAAGAAATACAAAGTTCACAAAATGTCCGACAGATGGCGCTGGACAGCAAAACGTCAGTGACTGCGCATGACAATCGTGTATAAAAGGAGCTGTAATGAGAGAGAGAATCAGATGCGCCAGCAATCGCAGCATGTTGACGTTACCTGAAAAGGCGCTTTTAGTGAAGCTGTACTATCAGTATGGGGAATGTGCTAGTTCAGCGTTGCGATCCTATCACCATAGGAATGGGATTCGAACGCGTAAAGGTCCGTTGACAAATGCAGTTGTGGCGAGAATGATTTCGAAGTTCGAAGCCACGGGTTGTTTGGCGATAGAACCCATTAGTGGGCGACCGAGCACAAGGCGAAATGCTGCTGAGACAGTTCAGGAAGAAATGGAGACTGTAGCGGGTTCGTCTATGCACGGGGAAGTTAGCGCTCGTGCAGTCGCACGTCGCACCGGCATTCCATACACCACTGTTTGGTTGGTACTGAGGCGTACCCTCCGATGCAATCCGTACAAAATCCATCGGCATCATGAACTGTTACCTGGCGATTTAGTGAAGCGGAGGGAATTTGCGGCGTGGGCGTTTCAAAAGATGGCGGAAGATGACGATTGGTTGAGTAACATGTTGTGGACCGACGAAGCTCATTTCACGCTCCGAGGGTCTGTCAAAGTCCACAACTGCAGAATTTGGGCTACCGAAAATCCTAGAACTGTCGTGGAAACTCCATTGCACGACGAGAAAGTCACGGTATGGGTTGTATTTGCCACATCTACCATTATCGGGCCTTTTTTCTTCGAAGAAATGCGTGATTCTGGTTTTGTAACTGCTACCGTGACGGATGAGAAGTAGGCCGATATGTTACAGAACCGCATCATCCCCAGCCTGGCTGAAAAACACCTGCTGGAACGTACGATGTTTATGCAGAATGGCGCTCCACCCCATATTGATAGACGCGTGAAAGATCTCTTGCGCGCGTCGTTTGGTGATGATCGTGTGCTCAGCCGCCACATTCGTCATGCTTGGCCTCCCAGGGCCCCAGACCTCAGTCTGTGCGATTATTGGCTTTGGGGTTACCTGAAGTCGCAAGTGTACCGTGATCGACCGACATCTCTAGGGATGCTGCAAGACAACATCCGACGCCAATGCCTCACCATAACGCCGGACATGCTTTACAGTGCTGTTCACAACATTATTCCTGGACTACAGCTATTGTTGAGGAGTGATGGTGGTCATATTGAGCATTTCCTGCAAAGAACATCATCTTTGCTTTGTCTTACTTTGTTATGCTAATTATTGCTATTCTGATCAGATGAAGCGCCATCTGTCGGACATTTTTTGAACTTTTGTATTTTTTTTCTTTTTGTGGTTCTAATAAAACCCCATGTCATTCCAAGCATGTGTGTCAATTTTTACCTTTCTATCTACATTATTCCGTGATTTATTCAGTTTTCAAATTTATACCGACTTTTTGATCACCCGGTAAATCCACTTTTATAATAACAATGGGTTGGTGCCACCAGAGGCACACGACCTGACTGTGTACAGGGATGAAATACGCGCTGGTTGGATGTATGGACCAAATGTGGAAACCAGTAAATTAAAGGAAACAGTGACCAGTGGCCACGAGTTAATTGTAGCATTAATTTATATCCGGTATAAACACTCCTACGCTTTAGCTTCGAGGAACTACTTCACGATGTTCAGTCTGAGCCTGTTAACGAAAACCTATCGAGCCATCAACTGCGGCTGTTAAAACTGATGCGGTAACTGCGAACCGCAGTCCCACGCCGTAAAGAAAGAGCTTGGAGGGAAAGACCCGCCTCGGTCAGCCACATTCTTGGGGCGACACTGCGGGCGGCGGGAGGCTGTTTAAATATCAAAGCGCGCGTATTAAAACTTGGCCGTGCCGGCGCCGGCAAATACTTTATGGCGCGGCGCGGGCGGTGGCCAAAGTGGGATGCATTATTTAGCCGGGCCGGGGAACTGCTCAAGTATCCTGCAAGAGTGATGAGCCGCCTGTGCCTATTAAGGCTCTCCCCACGGACGCCCTGCCCCGTATAAAAAGGGAACGAGCCGACAAATAATTTCCGCGGAAAGTGAGCGGCGGCGCGCCACGCGAAATGAGGGGGAAACTTGGAGCAATCTTATTAGGCGGGGATTGGCGATAATACGGTGCTGCTAGGTCCTGCCTAGACGGAGGCCGAGCGAGACTGCACTGGTCCCGTGAAGGATTACACGCCGCTTCGAGTCAGCTAGCCTCCCCAACATCCCAAGTGGCCTCGCCTTAGATGGCGATTACAGCACCGAAGCATCCCTTCCTTTTGATTTCACTTCTTAATTATCTTGGCTTTTGGTGTACATTGCATGAAACCAGCGTCGTATTACATCAGTTCCGGTAACGCGAGGGGCATTCAATTAATAATACTGGTGTGGCGATTGCACACCCTAACCTTGAATACCAGTAACACAACCACTTTGTAGTTGCAACACTTCTTTGTTGATTACACATACACATGAATTCATCAGCAGTAATAATCAATTAACAACATTTGCATATCAAGGCCCTATCTGCAATTAGTATTTGCAGTATTAACCGTCACACTTCTGACAACAGCCCTTTACGTGCCGGTAACAACAACCAAAATAATAGATGAAATAGATAAGCAAAAGTTTACAATGTCGGCTATCGCCTTTCTCACTCGTTTTATTACCTTAATTTTTGATGCTATCTGACCTGGAGGGTACTATTAATTGTTCTGTTTACACTTAGCACTCTACTACACTCAACGTCTTGAAGATTCCAGACTTCATGCAAGCTTATGGCAAAACGTCAATTTGATGAACATGTGATGGACGCGAGCAAACGTTAATCTATTGCGATTTCACAAACACACGATCCATAGCGTGAACTTATTCTCAACTTTGGGCAGTAGGAAATCTTCTGCCTAAAACAAGCCTCTCGTTGAATGGAATAGAGAAATCGCGCGTTAACGGGGTCCGGACGGCCCTGAGTTCAAATCCTGAGATTTCCGTCACACTGCAAGCTCGCAGGGCATTTGCTCGCGTCGACCACTATACACGTTTCTGAAAAGAGCAAAACATGAGCGGCAGACACACTGTAGTATATACAAGTTACACAAATATGTATACAGAAAAGCAATACCTTAATATAAACATATTACAAGTTAACCAATGAACAGATTTAAGGAGCTTTGTTCCCTTTGATAAAAAAAAAAAAAAAAAGTAAATCGAGATACTACGTGAAATGATGTGTCAGTCCACACCCAATGACTTAAGGTCCACCTTACAAGATAATCTGTCTTTGCTGAATGGCTGACACCACATATCTCAAAGTGCAGTACCTAACGTGACAATCAATCTTCAGATAGGTATTTGATATTGCAATAATCACAGCCCCTATGACCCCAGATCAAAATACACACAGCCTCTATCCAACCATAAAACACAACGTGACCTATGTTTATCATGGCCACTTGCCTTCCATACACACAAGAAATTATTAAGAAACAACAACTACCACTAATTCGTAAAACCGGAAAATTCTAAATCTATAACTAAATTAAGAAATGACGTTCAAGTGAACCAGCTATCTTCAGCGTGCCACTAAGCACCAAATCCAAACTTACAAATGCGAGGCGCTGCTTCTAGCCACTTTAGTAGCATAATTTCAAGGCCGTTCCAGAGCATAACTCGCCTCGCCACCACTACAGTGAATGTTTTGCTGGCCACTAGCACGAGCAACTGCAACAGTCAACAGTCCTTAAGTACACAGTAATATTCACCATATACAGAAGGAGGAACCGGCACGAAAGCTTGGCGATTAATTTTTTCTTCTTCATGTTAAATTCACAAGCCATGCATCCACATAGCTCTCGAGGTATTAGCAAATCCTGGTCGCCACTGGCCAGCCGTGTCAATACAACTTGAAAATACTTTCCGGCAGCGGCCCGTGCTTCTTCGTTGCTCCAACTCAACTGGTCCTCACGGCATACGGCCGTGCCACGTTACATGGTGTCGCCAACTCCCCACAATGACAGCATCGAAAGCACGTCACGTCACAGACTGACTCGGCTCATGCCCGGACCACTCTCCTCGACTTGCTCACGCGCGCCACCATAAATAGCCTGCCTTAAAGACGCAAAGAGAACAAGGCAGAGGGACAACGATCAGAGATGGAAGTAAGAATCGATATCGCCTGGCACCAGAATCCCACCGGCTCAAATACAACACTTTTTTTTCTCGGCCAATTTCAGTTAAAAAAATGTGGAATTTATTGTGGGATAAAAAATGGTTCAAATGGCTCTGAGCACTATGGGACGTAACATCAGAGGGCACCAGTCACCTAGAACTTAGAACTGTTTAAACGTAACTAACCTAAGGACATCAAACACATACATGCCCGAGGCAGGATTCGAACCTGCGACCGTAGCGGTCGCGCGTTTCCAGACTGAAACGCCTAGAACCGTTCGGCCACACCGGCCGGCCTATCGTGGGATATCGTGGAATATCATCGCTTCGGCCTCTGTACTGTCATAAATCTCCAATAGGTGGCGGCTATATACAGGATGCGTCCCTTGAATCGGGACAAATGAAACTTTTTTAAAAAGCAAATTTATGAAAAAAAAATACAAATGAAAATTATAATCCTTCTAGATATAAATAGTGATATATTTAAAGTGTAACATCACTCGAAATAACCGACTTCAACCGCAATGACCGCCTTCAGTTTTGTCCTGGAGCAGTCGCACGCACTCTTTAAAACAACGCTGTCCATCTGCCTCGTCTTACTGGTAACTCTTTCGACTACGCTCCAGACATAGTGGAGGAGGTTCGAATCCGGGATATTCGGGGGCCAGAACTCCTTTGACCATCTACATCTACAGCTACATCTACATGGGTATTCTGCAAATCAAATTTAATGCCTGGCAGAGGGTTCATCGAATCACCCAATCTCGTATAGCGCGTGGAAAGAATGAACACCTATATCGTGGTGATCGTTCCGCCCTACGTAGGTCGGTGTCAATGAAATATTTTCGCGTTCGGAGGAGAAAGTTGGTCATTGGAATTTCGTGTGAAGATTCCGTCGCAGCGAAAAACGCCTTTCTTTTAATGATTTCCAGCCCAAACCCTGTATCATTTCTGTCACACTCTCTCCCATATCTCGCGATAATACAAAACGCGCTGCCTTTTTTTGAACTTTTTCGATGTACTCCGTCAGTCCTACCTGGTAAGGATCCCACACCGCGCAGCAGTATTCTAAAAGAGAATGGAAAAGCGTAGTGTAGGCAGTCTCCTTAGTAGGTCTGTTACATTTTCTAAGTGTCCTCCCAATAAAACGCAGCCTTTGGTTAGCCTTCCTCACAACATTTTCTATGTGTTCTTTCCAGTTTAAGTTGTTCGTAATTATAATACCTAGGTATTTAGTTGAATTTACGGCTTTTAGATTAGACTGATTCATCGTGTAACCGAAGTTCAACGAGTTCCTTTTAGCTCTCATGTGGATGGCCTCACACTTTTCGTTATTTAGGGTCAACTGCCACGTTTCGCACCATTCAGATATCATTTCTAAATCGTTTTGCAGTTTGTTTTGATCTTCTGATGGCTTTATTAGTCGATAACGGAAGACGGCTGCTCAGATTGTCTCCCAAATCGTTTATATAGATAAGTAACAGCAAAGGGCCTACAACACTACCTTGGGGAAGGCCTGAAATCACTTCTGTTTTACTCGATGACTTTCCATCAGTTACTACGAAATGTGACCTCTCTGACAGGAAATCACAAATCCAGTCACATAATTGAGACGATATTCCATAAGCACGAAATTTTACTACGAACCGCTTGTCTGGAACAGTGTCAAAAGCCTTCCGGAAATCCAGGAATACGGAATCGATCTGAAATCCCTTGTCAACAGCACTTAGCACTTCATGTGAGTAAAGGGCTAGTTGTGTTTCACAGAAATGATGTTTTCTGAAACCATGTTGACAATGTGTCAACAGACCGTTTCCCCTAAGGTAATTCATAATGTTCGAACACAATTGTTGTTGTTGTTGTGGTCTTCAGTCCTGAGACTGGTTTGATGCAGCTCTCCATGCTACTCTATCCTGTGCAAGCTTCTTCATCTCCCAGTACCTACTGCAACCTACATCCTTCTGAATCTGCTTAGTGTATTCATCTCTTGGTCTCCCTCTACGATTTTTACCCTCCACGCTGCCCTCCAATGCTAAATTTGTGATCCCTTGTGCCTCAAAACATGTCCTACCAACCGATCCCTTCTTCTAGTCAAGTTGTGCCACAAACTTCTCTTCTCCCCAATCCTATTTAATACCTTCTCATTAGTTACGTGATCTACCCACCTTACCTTCAGCATTCTTCTGTAGCACCACATTTCGAAAGCTTCTATTCTCTTCTTGTCCAAACTAGTTATCGTCCATGTTTCATTTCCATACATGGCTACACTCCATACAAATACTTTCAGAAACGACTTCCTGACACTTAAAACTATACTCGATGTTAACAAATTTCTTTTCTTCAGAAACGCTTTCTTTGCTATTGCCAGTCTACATTTTATATCCTCTCTACTTCGACCATCATCGGTTATTTTACTCCCTAAATACTACTTTAAGTGTCTCATTTCCTAATCTAATTCCCTCAGCATCACACGACTTAATTTGAGTACATTCCATTATCCTCGTTTTGCTTTTGTTGATGTTCATCTTATATCCTCCTTTCAAGACACTGTCCATTCCGTTCAACTGCTCTTCCAAGTCCTTTGCTGTCTCTGACAGAATTACAATGTCATCGGCGAACCTCAAAGTTTTTACTTCTTCTCCATGAATTTTAATACCTACTCCGAATTTTTCTTTTGTTATCTTTATTGCTTGCTCAATATACAGATTGAATAACATCGGGGAGAGGCTACAACCCTGTCTCACTCCTTTCCCAACCACGGCTTCCCTTTCATGCCCCTCGACTCTTATAACTACCATCTGGTTTCTGTACAAATTGTAAATAGCCTTTCGCTCCATGTATTTTACCCCTTATCTTATTAAGTATTTTAGTACGCACCCACCCTGTGCGAAGACGTTCGATAATCGCTGTTCAAATGGTTCAAATGGCTCTGAGCACTATGGGACTCAACTGCTGAGGTCATTAGTCCCCTAGAACTTAGAACTAGTGAAACCTAACTAACCTAAGAACATCACAAACATCCATGCCCGAGGCAGGATTCGAACCTGCGACCGTAGCGGTCTTGCGGTTCCAGACTGCAGCGCCTTTAACCGCACGGCCACCTCGGCCGGCTGATAATCGCTGTTCTTCGGTTCTACTGCGCACTTGTCGAACACAATATATGTTCTAAAATCCTGCTGCATCTCGACGTTAACGATATGGGCCTGTAATTTAGTGGATTACTCCTACTACCTTTCTTGAATATTGGTGTGACTTGTGCAAGTTTCCAGTCTTTAGGTACGGATCTTTCGTCGAGCGAACGGTTGTATATGAGTGTTAAGTATGGAGCTAACGCATCAGCATACACGGAAAGGAAGCCAATTGGTATACAGTCTGGACAAGAAGACTTGCTTTTATTAAGTGATCTGAGTTGCTTCACTACTCCGTGGACATTTACTTCTACGTTACTCATGTCAACGTTATCCAAGAGCCAGTTTTGGATTAAAAGGCTCGTATGATGTCCTCTTTTGCCACCCGACGCATTGTTCGCTCGGTGACACTCAACATTGATGCAAATTTCCTCAGCAAAATCCTCGGGTCCACCGCAATCAGCGCCTGAGCTTTTCGATGACTGCCGCAGTTCGAGACGCACGTTTTCTCGTATGATGTTTTCTCTCCGGATTAGCGGAACCTTCCCTAGACCTCTCGGAAGCATTATACTTGGCCACAATAACGTAAACAGTTGACCTCGGGTACCCGAAGTATTTTAGTACGTGCCCGCCCTGTGCGAAGACGTTCGATAATCGCTGTTCTTCGGTTCTACTGCGCACTTGTCGGCAACATCGAGGCCATTTTGAGGTTCTGTTTACCAGATGCCTGTGGCTTTCAAGAACGCCAATCGTAACCTCCGGTGGAACTACGATACGGCTGGAAATCACAATTGAAGTTTGTTCGGTTTTAAACCCCGATCCCTGTATGTAGCTTTCAAAATTGGGTCTGTAACGGAGTTACATTCCAAGCAAAGTTTTGTCACTGAGTTTCTTCTGGCGCAAAACCAGAGCTTCGCATATATTCGTAGGCATTTGCACAACGTCTACGGAGACCAGGCAGTGACCAAAAGCACGGAGAGTCGCTGGGCGAGGCGGTTGTCATCACCACAACAAGGTCAAGTACACCCGCCCGATCTACCGCGTGCCGACCAGTCGCTCGCATTCCTGACGACAGCAGCGTTGTAACATGCCTCCCATTCGAGGTAATCGATGGATCACAATAAAATACCTCGCTGCTCAACAGGACGTCTCGGCTCGTAGTGCTGACACACTCGTCCACCAGTTGCAGTACTCAAAGGTGTGTGCCAGCTGAGTTCCTTGCCGCCTACACGAAGGACCATGCGTGCGAAGTTCCTTGCGCTTTACGAGGCTGATCGTGACAATTATTGGTCGAATATCGTCACATGCGATGAAACATTGAACCATCACTTCGAACCGGAAACAAAACGAAAATCATGGACTGGCGCCACACCGCCTCTCCTCTGACGAAAAATTTAAACCGCAACCTCATCCGGTAAAGGACATGCGGAGACCAAGCAGCAACCGGTATTGTAATTGTAAACTGTCGAAGCTGCGTTGGTAAAGTACCGGAACTTCAAGCGCTTATAGAAAGCACCGAAGCTGAAATCGTTATAGGTACGGAAAGCTGACTGAAGCCAGAGATAAATTCTGCCGAAATTCTTACAAAGGCGCAGACGGTGTTTAGAAAGGATAGATTGCATGCAACCGGTGGTGGCGTGTTTGTCGCTGTTAGTAGTAGTTTATCCCGTAGCGAAGTAGAAGTGGATAGATTCTGTGAATTATTATGGGTGGAGGTTACACTCAACAACCGAGCTAGGTTAATAACTGGCTCCTTTTACCGACCTCCCGATTCAGCAGCATTAGTGGCAGAACAACTCAGAGAAAATCTGGAATACATTTCACATAAATTTTCTCAGCATATTATAGTCTTTCGTGGAGATTTCAATTTACCAGGTATAGACTGGGACACTCAGATGTTTAGGACGGGTGGTAGGGACAGAGCATCAAGTGACATTATACTGAGTGCACTATCCGAAAATTACCTCGAGCAGTTAAACAGAGAACCGCCTCGTGGAGATAACATCTTGGACCTACTGATAACAAACAGAGCCGAACTTTTCGACTCTGTAAGCGCAGAACAGGGAAACAGTGATCATAAGGCCGTTGCGGCATCGCTGAATATGTAAGTAAATAGGAAATAAAAAAAGGGAGGAAAGTTTATCTGTTTAGCAAGAATAATAGAAGGCAGATTTCAGACTACCTAACAGATCAAAACGAAAATTTCTGTTCCGACACTGACAATGTTGAGTGCTTATGGAAAAAGTTCAAGGCAATCGTAAAACGCGTTTTAGACAGATACGTGCCGAGTAAAACCATGAGGGACCGGAAAAACCCACCGTGGTTCAATAACAAAGTTGGGAAACTACTGCGAAAGCAAAGAGAGCTTCACTGCAAGTTTAAACGCAGCCAAAACCTCTCAGACAAACAGAAGCTAAACGATGTCAAAGATAGCGTAAGGAGGGCTATGCGTGAAGCGTTCAGTGAATTCGAAAGTAAAATTCTATGTACCGACTTGACAGAAAATCCTAGGAAGTTCTGGTCTTACGTTAAATCAGTAAGTGGCTCGAAACAGCATATCCAGACACTCTGGGATGATGATGGCACTTAAACAGAGAATGACACGCGTAAAGCTGAAATACTAAACACCTTTTTTCCAAAGCTGTTTCACAGAGGAAGACAGCAATCCTTATCCGTATCTAAATTCTCGCACAAACGAAAAGGTGGCTGACATCGAAATAAGTGTCCAAGGGCCGGCCGCGGTGGTCTCGCGGTTAAGGCGCTCAGTCCGGAACCGCGCGACTGCTACGGTCGCAGGTTCGAATCCTGCCTCGGGCATGGATGTGTGTGATGTCCTTAGGTTAGTTAGGTTTAAGTAGTTCTAAGTTCTAGGGGACTGATGACCACAGAAGTTAAGTCCCATAGTGCTCAGAGCCAAGTGTCCAAGGAATAGAAAAACAACTGAAATCACTCAACAGAGGAAAGTCCACTGGACCTGGCGGGATACCAGTTCGATTCTACACAGAGTACGCGAAAGAATTTGCCCCCCTTCTAACAGCCGTGTACTGCAAGTCTCTAGAGGAACGGAAGGTTCCAGATGATTGGAAAAGAGCAAAGGTAGTCCCAGTCTTCAAGAAGGGTCGTCGAGCAGATGCGCAAAATTATAGACCTTCATCCTTGTATCGATCTGTTGTAGAATTTTAGAACATGTTTTTTGCTCGCGTATCATATCATTTCTGGAAACCCGGAATCTACTCTGAAGGCGTCGACATGGATTCCGGAAACAGCGATCGTGTGGGACCCAACTCTTTTTATTTGTTCATGAGACCCAGAAAATATTAGATGGGCTCGCAGGTAGATGCCATTTTCCTTGACTTCCGGAAGGCGTTCGATACAGTTCCGCACTGTCGCCTGATCAACAAAGTAAGAGCCTACGGAATATCAGACCAGTTGTGTGGCTGGATTGAAGAGTTTCTAGCAAACGGAACACAGCATGTTGTTCTCAATGGAGAGACGTCTACAGACGTTAAAGTAACTTCTGGCGTGCCAAAAAAATGGTTCAAATGCCTCTGAGCACTATGAGACGTAACTTCTGAGGTCATCAGTCCTCTAGAACGTAGAACTACTTAAACCTAACTAACCTAAGGACATCACACACACCCATGCCCGAGGCAGGATACGAACCTGCGACCGTAGCAGTCCCGCGGTTCCAGACTGTAGTGCCTAGAACCACTCGGCCACCCCGGCCGACTCTGGCGTGCCACAAGGGAGTACTAGTAGATAGTGTCGGGAGTTCCATGCGGCTTTTCGCGGATGATGCTGTAGTATACAGAGAAGTTGCAGCATTAGAAAATTGCAGCGAAATGCAGGAAGATCTGCAGCGGATAGGCACTTGGTGCAGGGAGTGGCAACTGACCCTTACCATAGACAAATGTAATGTATCGCGAATACATAGAAAGAAGGATCCTTTATTGTATGATTATATGATAGCGGAACAAACACTGGTAGCAGTTACTTCTGTAAAATATCTGGGAGTATGCGTGCGGAACGATTTTAAGTGGAATTAATGATAAAATTAATTGTTGGTAAGGCGGGTGGCAGGTTGAGATTCATTGGGAGAGTCCTTAGAAAATGTAGTCCATCAACAAAGGAGGTGGCTTACAAAACACTCGTTCGACCTATACTTGAGTATTGCTCGTCAGTGTGGGATCCGTACCAGGTCGGGTTGATAGAGGAGATAGAGAAGATCCGAAGAAGAGTGACACGTTTCGTCACAGGATTATTTGGCAAGCGTGATAGCGTTACGGAGATGTTTAGCAAACTCAAGTGGCAGACTCTGCAAGAGAGGCGCTCTGCATCGCGGTGTAGATTGCTGTCCAGGTTTCGAGAGGGTGCGTTTCTGGATGAGGTATCGAATGTACTGCTTCCCCCTACTTATACCTCCTGAGGAGATCACGTATGTAAAATTAGGGAGATTCGAGCGCTTACGGAGGCTTCCCGGCAGTCGTTCTTCCCGCGAACATACGCGACTGGAACAGGAAAGGGAGGTAATGACAATGGCACGTAAAGTGCCCTCCGCCACACACCGTTGGGTGGCTTGCGGAGTATGAATGTAGATGTAGATGATGTAAAGTCTTCTGGGACTCTGAAGGCGTTATTCTGTTTAATGTCCTTTGTCACGGTGCAAAGATCAACTCTACGTCTACATCGATACTCTTATTTGCCTGGCACAGACTCCATCGAACCACCTTCACAATGATTCTGTGTTATTCCAGTTTATACACTACTGTCCATTAAAGCTGCTACACCACCAAGATGACGTGCTACAGACGTAAAATTTAACCTACAGGAAGAAGATGCTCTAATATGCAAATGATTAGCTTTTCAGAGCATTCACACAACCTTGGCGCCGGTGGCGACATCTACAACGTACTGACATGAGGAATGTTTCCAACCGATTTCTCAAACAGAAACAGCGGTTGACCGGCGTTCTCTGTTGAAACGTTGTTGTGATGCCTCGTGCAAGGAGGAGAAATGCGTACTATCACGTTTCCGACTTTGATAAAGGTCGGATTGTAGCCTATCGCGATTGCCTTTTACCGTATCGCGTTGGTCGACATCCAATGACTGTTAGCAGAATATGGAATCGGTGGGTTCAGGAGGGTAATACGGAACGCCGTGATGGATCCCAACGGCCTCGTATCACTAGCAGTCGAGATGACAGGCATCTTATCCGCATGGCTGTAACAGATCGTGCAGCCACGTCTCGATCCCTGAGTCAACAGATGGGGACGTTTGCAAGACAACAACCATTTGCACGAACAATTCAACGACGTTTGCAGCAGCATGGACTATCAGCTGGGAGACCATGGCTGCGGTTACCCTTGACGCTCCATCACAGACAGGAGTGCGTGCGATGGTGTACTCAACGACGGACCTGAGTGCACGAATGGCAAAACGGCATTTTTTCGGATGAATCCAGGTTCTGTTTATAGCATCATGATGGTCGCATCCGTGCTTGGTGACAGCGCAGTGAACGCACATTGGAAGCGTGTATTCGTCATCGCCATACTGGCGTATCACCCGGCGTGATATGGGGTGCCATTGATTACACGTCTCGGTCACTTCTTGTTCGCATTGAAGGCACTTTGAAGAGTGGACGTTACATTTGAGATGTGTTACGACCCGTGGCTCTACCCTTCATTCGATCTCTGCGAAACCCTACATTTCAGCATGATAATGCACGAACGGATGTTGCAGGTCCTGTACGGGCCTGTCTGGATATAGAAAATGTTCGATTGCTGCCCTGACCAGCACATTCTCCAGATCTCTCACCAATTGAAAACGTCTGGTCAATCGTGGCCGAGCAACTGGCTTGTCACAATACGCCAGTCACTACTGTTGATGAAGTGTGGTATCGTGTTGAAGCTGCATGGGCAGCTGTACCTGCAAACGCCATCCAAACTCTGTTTCACTCAATGCCTAGGCGTATCAATGCCGTTGTTACGGCCAGAGGTGGTTGTTCTGGGTATTGATTTCTCAGGATCTATGCACCGAAATTGCGTGAAAATGTAATCACATGTCAGTTGTAGTGTAATATATTTGTCCAATGAGTATCCGTTTATCATCTGCATTTCTTCTTGGTGTAGCAATTTTAGTGGCCAGTAGTGTAACATCACGGGGGAGGAACACACACCTATATCTTTCCGTGCGGCCTCAGAGTTTTATTGTGATGATCGTTTCTCCCTGTGTAGGTCGGCGTGAACAAAACATTTTCGCATTCGCGGGAGGAAGCTGGTAATTGAAATTTCGTGAGAAGATTCCGTCGCAAGTAGAAACGCATTTGTTTTAATGACGTCCACCCCAAATACTGTATCATGTCAGTGACACTCTCTCCAGTATTTTCCGATAATACAAAATGTGTTCCTCTTCCTTGAATTTTTTCGGTGTTCTCCTGTAATCCTACCTTGTAAGGATCTAACATCGCGCGGCAGTATACCGATGGAGAACGGACAAGCGGTGTCTAGGCAGTCTAATAAATCTATTAAGAGTTCTTCCAATAAGACACACTCTCTGGTTCACCTTTCCATAAACATTTTCTATGAGTTCTTTCCAATTTAAATTGTTCAAAATTTTAGCTCTAAGGTATTTAGCTGAATGTACGGTCTTTAGATTTGATTGATTTATTGTGTAACGGAAGTTTAATGGATTCCTTTTAGCACTCATGTGGATGACCTCGTACTTTTCATTATTTAGGGTCAAGTGGCAATTTTTGCACCCTACAGATATCTTTTATAAATCGTTTTACAATTCGTTCTGATCTTCTGATGACTTTACTAGACGACAAACGACAGTATCATCTGCAAAGAACCTAAGACAGCGGCTCAGATTGTCTCCTAAATCGTTTATATAGATAAGGAACTCTGAGGTGCACTGTCCTATCCTCAGGAAACTGAAGAAACACTTCAGTGTGTTCGTTGCGAGAAAAATGCAAACGAGCTTCTCCTCACCATGACAAAACAAATTTGTGCACGTGATAGGAGCTCAGAAAAGCTCACTGGATGGTTCTTCCTTATACGCTCTACAGCTCGGATCACGCACGTTCCGATTCCCATCTGTTTGCCCCAGTGAAGGAAGCACTCAGCGAGAAGCAGTATGTCGGTGACGGGGAGGGTACTGATGCAACGAGACGATGGTTCCGACGTCGACCAGCAGAGTGGTACCATGTGGGCGTACAGGCCCTCCCAGTAAAGACGCCTTAAGGCCGTCGCACTGAATGAAGATCATGTTTGAAAATTGGGTTTTTAGCCAAAAGAGTGGTACCATGTGGGCGAACAGGCCCTTCCAGTAAAGAGGCCTTAAGGCCGTCGCACTGAATGAAGAACATGTTGAAAAATAGGGTTTTGTAGCCAAAAGACTGGTACCATGCGGACATACAGGCCTACCCAGTTAAGTGGCCTTAAGGCTGACACACTGAATGAAGATCATGTTGAAAAATAGGGATTTGTAGCCAAAAGGGTGGTACCATGCGGGCGTACAGGCCCTTCCAGTAAAGACGCCTTAAGGCCGTCGCACTGAATGTAGACCATGGGGAAAAGTAGGGTTTTGTAGCCGAAAGAGTGGTACCATGCAGGCGTACAGGCCCTACCTGTAAAGTGCCTTAAGGCCATTGGAAAAATAATACAGTGTATTGGAATCCTGAATAAAACCTACCTGCTTTCAGAAAAAAAATGTGCTTTACCTACTGAACGCCCCTCGTACATTGCATGCAGGCAGCAAGGTATTACATCAATACTGCCGATACATCCAACAGTACGGTTTTTCGACTTACTGTTCTTTGGAACAACGATCAGTAGTTTTAGTATGAAGTCTGAGTGTTTAATTTTTTTCTGCTGGCTACTGATTTCAGTATGCAGTACCTACCTCGGGCCATCCCTTGGCAAGTATTTCTCACGCTCGCTCCCAAAGTAGGTGTTTTGATACACGTACTTGGCAAGACAGCGTATCACCTTCGTGACACATGATGGTCTGAGGATGGCACAGCATACCGAGAGCAGTAGGCAGTAGGCCAAATTTCCGACTATAAACAAACGCTTACATTGCTTTAACATCCAATAGTGTCAGTTGTAATCATAAGGACGGATATGAACAATGAATTGCAATCCCACTTTTTTCATTGTTCTTGCTTATCCACATTTCAGCTATAAACAGCATCTCCAGTTTTTAGCTGAAATCTGGATACACTAGAATCATAAAGAACCAATGGGACTGCGATTTATTGCTCTGTTCCTATCGTTCCTGATAATAGTATGCGGTCGCTGTGCACAACGGTTCCTTGCGGCATCAAAGTCAGTTTACTGAAATCATTTCAGTCTACAAATTTATTATTACCAGTCACAGTTTATTTCCACTAGGCGTTTCAGAGGATTAAAACACTGTCATCAGGTGTATTTATATCAATTAAAATGTACTTTGTACTGTGTCTATGGCTTTGATGTAATTTGCGCTACCGAGCGGGGTGGCGCAGTGGTTAGACACTGGACTCGCATTCGGGAGGACGACGGTTCAATCCCGCGTCCGGCCATCCTGATTTAGGTTTTCCGTGATTTCCCTAAATCACTCCAGGCAAATGCCGTGATGGTTCCTCTCAAAGGGCACGGCCGACTTCCTTCCCCATCCTTCCCTAATCTGATGAGACCGATGACCACGCTGTCTGGTCTCCTTCCATAAAACCAACCAACCAACCTAATTTGCGCTAATCTTTCATCTTTCTCAGCCATGTTTACATCGCATACACTACGCAAACAATCTACTGAATAAAAAGAAGAACCAGACAGGTGCAATTACGAGTCGTGCTCAACAGCTGCGTTAAAACTTAATACTCGTAATATATATAGATAGTTCATGTGCGCCCTGATCTGTGTAATTTTGTAATTAAAAACATCACAGAAAAACACACAATTTAATAGAGAAACCCATATGGCCTTTACCGACCTTGAGAAAGCCGTCATAGTCTAAGGAAGATTATGTCTGAATGTGGATATCCTTATCATCTTATAGACGTGGTGGAAAGTCTTCACAAAATTACATGCATTGTACCAAACACAAATAGGAATAGAGTAGAAGAAATAATTATTAAACAAGGCGTTGGACAAGGGTGTGGACTATCACCTACCCATTTTGGCTACGAAGTCTTTCGCGACGTATTTCCTGAGTAAAAATTTCTCGGCGTACATGCCGCGTCAAATCAGGATAAATCTCCGAGCTTTCGACCACTACCTCCATGGTCGTCGTCAGGGATAAAACTGACTGTCGTGAACTATTTTTTTTTTTTTCTTTATTGTATTTCAATTCCCCATCGGGGCGGGCTGGCAGCAGCACATGCGCTGCTCTTCAGCCGAAAGACATAGAACAAAACAAGAGAAGACATTTAAAAACAGCAAAGGAGAGAAGAAGGCGAACATAGATATAAAAAAGGGAGAACATCATGGAAGGCAATATACAAAAAACGGGGTGACTGTAAAATGGAGATAAAAAACTGTTTAAAAGTAGCACACACAAAAAGCCACACATTGCGACGATTAAAAGAACACAAGGCACAGTACGACTGGAGCATAAAGGTGTTGACGGATGGCATAGCACACAACGTAACACTCACGGCGAACCTCACGGCAGTACACAATGAAAATCACACCTCTTGACGCACACGAGAAAACAGCACTATACACAACATTGACGTGGCACACTGATGATGATCAAGACAGAGGATCTGCCAGGTTCAAGGAGATGAGGGAGACCTGAAGAAGGGAGGGAGGGGAAGAGATGGGGGAGGGGAATGGGGGGCGCTCGGAAGAGGGCCAGGTAGGGAGGGATGTGGGAAGGAGAGAGGCAAGTATGGGGTGCAGGGTCTCAGGGGAGGGGGGGATGGAGGAAAATCCGCTCTGGGAGAAGGAGGAAAGAGGAGAAGGGGCCCTGGGGAGGGGGGGGGGAACAAGGCCGGGTTATAGTTGGAAGGAAGGGTATATATCACGGCGAAGTTCGTCATCCGGGAGGGGGAGGCGTTGGAAATTGCCCTGATGAAGGAGATGGAGGGAGTGGAGGTGGAGAGAGGGAGGGATACAGCGATAGAGGCGCGGCAACGGGCGAGGGGTGGAGAGGAAGGAGGAAACTAGAGGGTGGGGGGGATCAACCCTGCGAACAATGTAAAGGATGCGGAGATGTTGGAGGAACAAGAGGAGGTGGGGGAAGGGGATCAGTTCATACAGGAGCCGTGTGGGGGAAGGAAGGCGGATACGGAAGGCAAGGCGGAGCGCATGACGTTCAAGGATTTGGAGAGCCTTGTAAAAGCGGGTGGGGGCGGAGATCCAGGCGACGCTGGCATAAAAGAGGATAGAACGGATGAGGGATTTGTAGGTGTGGAGGATGGTAGAAGGATGCAGTCCCCATGTCCGGCCGGACAGGAGTTTCAGCAGGCGGAGGCGGGAATGGGCTTTCTGCTGGATGGTCAGGAGATGAGGGGTCCAGGTGAGGTGTCGGTCAAGGGTGAGGCCAAGGTATTTCAGGGTGGGGGTGAGTTGGATAGGACGACCATAAAGGGTGAGGTAGAAATCTTGGAGGCGAAAGGAGCGAGTGGTACGACCTATGATGATTGCCTGGGTTTTGGAGGGGTTGAGACGGAGGAGCCACTGGTTACACCAAGTGGTGAACTGGTTAAGATGGGTTTGGAGGGTACGTTGAGACCGTTGAAGGGTAGGATAGAGAGCCAGGAAGGCGGTGTCATCAGCATATTGGAGAAGGTGAACTGGTGGGGGTGGCTTGGGCATATCAGCTGTATACAAGAGATAAAGGAGAGGGGAGAGGACAGAACCCTGGGGGACGCCAGCCGTGGGATAAAAGATACGGGAGTTGGTGTTGTGGAGGGTGACATAGGAAGGACGGTGCGAGAGGAAGGAAGCGACCAGACGGACAAAATTGATAGGCAGGGCATAGGTTTGGAGTTTAAAGAGGAGACCGGGATGCCATACACGGTCATAGGCATTTTGGAGGTCAAGGGAAACAAAAATGGCGGAGCGACGGGAGTTGAGCTGGAGGGACAGAAGGTGAACAAGGTTGAGGAGTTGGTCGTCAGCAGAGAAGGAGGGTCGGAAGCCACACTGGGTAAGGGGGAGGAGGTGGTGTTGAGCAAGGTGCCGATGGATACGGTGGGAGAGGATGGATTCAAGGACCTTACTGAAGACGGAGGTGAGGCAGATGGGACGATAGGAAGAGGCGGCAGAAGGGGGTTTGTTGGGCTTGAGGAAGAGGAGGACGCGGGAGGTCTTCCACAGGTCAGGGTAGAAGCCAGTAGAGAGGATGACATTATAGAGATGGGCGAGGACAGTTAGGAAGGAAGAGGGGCTTTCTCGAAGGTGACGGTAGGTGACACAGTCGTGACCAGGGGCCGTGTTGCATTTAGACTGGAGGAGAAGTTTAATGTCTTGTGCTGTGATGGGAGTGTTGACGTCGGAGGGGGGCAACTGCCCCAAGTACTGGAGACTAGGAGCAAGTGGAGCGACTGAGGTATCAGCACGTTCCATGACGGTGGGGAAAAGAGAATAATCAAAGTGGGGATCATCGGGGATGGAGAAGACCTCGGAAAGGTGGGAAGCGAAGTGGTTGGCCTTACTGAGGTTGTCTGGAAGGGGGCGATCGTTATGGAGAAGGGGGTAGTGGGGAGCGGAAAGGGAACCAGTAAGACGATGGAAGGCAGACCAGTACCTGGAGGAGTTGATAGGGAGGGTGGCATTGAGTCGTGTGCAGGTCTGGCGCCAGTCCCGGCATTTCGTTGCTGTAATAAGGTTCCGTACGTGTCGCTGTATTTGCCGGTGGCGTTGGAGTGTATCCCTGTCACGAGTGCGGAGGAAGGAGCGATAGAGGCGGCGGGATTCACGGAGGAGGAGGACAGCCCGCGGGGGGAGAGTGGGACGGTGTGGGTGGATGGTTTTAGTAGGAACATGGGCCTGCACGGCGTCAGTAATTACCGTCTGAAGGAAGGACGAGGCGCGGATGATGTCGTCAGGATGGCGATAGGTAAGAGGGTGGCTTTCGACCTGGGTGGAGATGGAGTCCCGGTAGGCATCCCAGTTGGCACGGCGATAGTCATGGACGACCTTGGGAGGGGGTGCAGGTTGCGGAGCCGGAGAGGGGCGGTTTGCAGACGTTATGGTGAGAAGGACAGGGAGGTGATCGCTACCTGTGGGGTCAAGGACGGCGACAGTGATACGCCCAAGGAGGTTGGCGGAGGCAATGACAACATCGGGGGTCGTGTTACTTTCGGGTCGGGTGTGCTGGGGAATGGGAACAAGGGCACCCTGGATTGTGGAGAGGAACTGATGCCACCGCCGAAGGGCAGCAGGAGTGCGGCTATGGATGTTGAGATCGGCGGCAATCACATAGGTGGAGATGGTGCGGTCAATGTGCGAGATGAAGTCATAAGGAAGAGGAGCAGTGGAGCGGACACAGATGGTGGCACAGGTAATGGTGAGGGAGGGGAAGAAGACGCTAAGGATAAGGTGTTCAGTGGGGTCATTGAGGAGAGGTTGTGGCCGGACGGGGATATGCTTAAGGTGGCCAATCGCGACTCCACCCTGCGCACGAGGACCAGGAGCATCAGTGCGGTGGAGGATATAGGGGGAGGTGCGGATAGAATGGTGGGGCTGGAGAAAGGTTTCGTTCAAGAGGAAGGTGTCGACCTGGTGGTGGGAGAGGGTGTGCATGAGGAGGTATTTGTTGGAGCGGAAGGAGCAAATGTTCTGGAAGAGGATGCGAGACTCGTGCCGCGCCATGACGGGAAGGAGGGGGGGAAGAGAGGGAAGGGAAGAGACTTAAACAAGGGTGTCGAGGCGGGTGAAGGTGAAGTGGGCTTGGTTGTGGGAGTAAGTGGCGAAGGTGTTCAGGTGGAAAACAGAGCGAGCAGCAAGGGATATTTGTTGGAAGGTGTGCGGGCGCTGAAAAGGGTGAATGTTTTGGAGTACAACGGTAAGGAACCGGATGATGTCCTCGGCCGTGGGGGGTGGACGGAGGGAATTGTTAGGATGGACAGGAGGATCGACGGGACGAACTGGGACTGTAAGTTCAGGGGTGGCTGGAGGGGGTTTAGCTTTACACTTGTGGGAGTATGTGGGATGGGGGCCATTGCAGGTATTACAGGAAGGAGGAGCAGCGAGGTTGGGGCAGTTCTTGAGAAAGTGGGAGGCCTTGCAATGGGGACAGGTGGGGGGGTTTTTGCAGTTGGGAGTCAGGTGGTCATTGTACATCAGGCACCGTTGGCAACGGTAGGATTGGGGAGGGGATTTGGAGGATTCAACAGGGTGGCGACGGTGGTATATCAGGGCACCCTGGGTGAGGAGATGGTCTATGGATGGGGCGGACTCGGAGAATACCCGCATGAGGTAGGTGGGACCAGAGGCATTGTGGATACGGCGGGCAGAGCAGATTTCCAAGTCCGGGTGGGAGTTCAGTTCTACTAACACTTCATCCTCTGTGATCACCGGGCTGAGCTTGGTGATCACAGCGGTGTAGGTGGGGGGGCGACGGGGAGGCTGGGGCTGACCAGGAGTGGAAGCGGAAAGGAAGGGTGTCAGAGAGGCGTGGGGGCCAAACCTAACTCGTGGGAGTTTTCGCAGGAGGTCTGTGTGAAATGATGGGGATGGGGACTTGATAAGGACTGAGTCCCTGCGGGGAATGAGTTGGGAGATGGGAGCACCAGGTAAGTACTTTCGTATTTCCTTGGTGAGGGTACGAGCGTCGAGGAACTTAGGATCGGGAGTTGATAGGACAAAGGTGTGGAGGGTGGGGGCCAAGGTAGGGGTGGCAGGAGGAGGGGTGGTGTCCATGGTGACGGCAGGGGGAGGGGGAGGTGGCGTTGATTTTTTGTGGGAAGTGGCGGGAGCAGAGTCGGTAAGGACGCGCTTTTGGGGTTTTTTGGAGACCGGAGGCTGGGAGGAGTGGAGAGGGACGGGGAGGAGAGGGAGGTGGCGGGTGGCAGATCCCTGTGGCGTAGCGGAGGCACCGGGAGAAGCAGCTGGTTCAGTGGTGGCGATGGTGGCTCGGCGCAACGTGATGCGTGCGGGAGATGCAGAAGACGACGCGACGGGGTCGGTGAGAGAGGGGAAGCCAACCACCTGAGGGGCGGCAGCAGAGGCGGCAACAGAGGCGTACGTGAGGGCGGGGGTAGTAGTGGGAGCTGTTGAGGGTGTGGAGGCTGGAGGAAGGGTGTAGAGGTGGGGGTATACAGCAGGGGAGGAGATAGGGGGGTGGGTAAGTGGAGGAAGGGAAGGGGAGGTGGAAGGAGGGAGGCCAGAGGCGGCACTCCAGGAAGTGACTGTGGGAGAGGGGGAGGGGGAGGTGTAGATGACGGTGGAGGTGGGAGTACTCATTGCAGACGAACGGCGACGGACAGACGGACGTGCAGCAGGCGGCGTCGGCGTCGGCGATGGGCAGCGGCGAACAGCAGGCGGCGTCGGCTGCGTCGGCGGCGGCGAACAGACGTACGAACAGCAGGCAGGCGGCGGCGGCGGCGGCGGCGGCGGTTGCGACGACGGCGATGGACAGCCAGCAGGCGGACGGACGGAAGGACGGACGGACGGACGAACGAACGAACAGCGACAGCAGCGGGCAGACAGACAGACACACACACACACACTCTTCGAAGACGGAGATTCCACCCTGAGAGTAGCCCAGGCTTTGCAATCTGACGCTTTCGAAGGAGGGGATCCAACCCTCTAGATCGTCGTGAACTAGCGAGGTTCCCATTTTTATATGCAAAGGACGGCTTCTTATTGGCTGGAATACGTCAGCGATATGGCGCGTAGCGAAGTGGTGCCCTCTACTTCCATAGATGTAGTTGCTATCCCGCGTTGCTTGCAGCGCCATCCCTTAAATCAGGAGGTAAAGTGCGAGAAGTTTTTCTCAGCGATTTTTCTTTATCCAGTGCACTCTTCCAAGTGTTGCTAAGTGCATACCCGTTGTCTCTATTAAAGTTATTATCGCTAAGCCTAATTTCGACTGCTTCCCGGATCACAGAGTCCCAGTAATTCGATGTGTGGGCTATTACTCTGGTTTCTTCAAATAAAATCAGGTGACGTTGGTGCTCGATGCAGCGGTCGGCAACGGTTCTTACAGACTGGCCCACATAATTCTTGCCGCATTCGCAAGGAATAGTATAAATTCCCGGCACTCTTAAGCCGAGACTATCTTTGACTGGTCTCAACATTTCCTTAATTTTCCTAGGTGGTCGGAAAACTGGTTTTATTCCTTGCCTCTTCAGGACTCTGGCTATCTTGCTCGTTGTAGCACCGCAAAAAGGAAGCCGCGCTAAGTGTTGGTCCTCTTCTTGTATGTGGCCGGCATCGTGTCTTACTTTCTTGGACAATACTGATTTAATTTCACCGGCAGAATAACCATTCCTCTTGAAAACAGTCATGTACACCGAGAAATTTTTACTCACCTACCCATTTTAATATCCACACTGACTTCATCTTCCCAGATGGAAATGTAAAGTAAGCAGAGAAATACAGATAACAAATGAGGAATACGTGAATATAATTTTTTTGCTAATGACATCGTTATTATTCAAAAGAATGAAGATGACCTCCAAAGATTAGTACACAGCCGGACGAAATTTGCAAGAAGTACAGATTTAAAATTTCCGGTAACAGGCCGCGCGAGGTAGCCGAACGGTCTTAGGCCCCTTGTCACTGTTCGCGCGGCTTGCCCCGTCTGAGGTTCGAGTCCTCCCTCGGGCATGGGTGTGTGTGTGTGCTGACCTTAGCGTAAGTTAGTTTAAGTTAGATAAACCAGTGCGTAAATTTAGGGACCGATGACCTTAGCAGTTTGGCCCCAAAGGCTCTTACCACAAATTTCCAATTTTTTCCAGTAACAAAACAAAAATAATGGCATCCCGAGGAAAATATACAGCCAGATCAAAAATTGTTTCGGATAATTCGGTTTTAGCACAAGTGTCTCATATCTCTTATTTACGCTGTCTTATAAGTTTTGACTTGGACCCTGATACTGAAAATAAAATACGCAAATTCCAAGCCGACTGTGGTACTACTAGCAGAAAACTGGGCAGTAAAGTACAAAAAGAGAGCATCATGGAATTTTGTAACGTAATGGCGGTTCCGGTGTTATCCTAAGGAAGCGAAAGCTGAGTTACTACAAAAAGACAGGAAGCCAAATCTCAAAAAGTAGAGATGAGGTCCCTGAGAAAGACAGAGGGCTGCACAAGAAGATATGTGATCAGAAACGAAGATGTTAGAACAGAATTAAATATTTTCAGCATGAATGAAAAAATTCAAAAATATTTTGAAGATTGCAGACAACACCTCATGACTACGCCGGGTCACAGAATTCCTTAGAAGGATCTGAACTACAAGTCGAAAGGGAAAAGAGATTAGAAGGCCAAGAAAAAAAAGGGAATATTTTGTTTGTGAGTTAGGAACAAGCAACAGACTAATCCTTGAAAGGAAGGTGAAATCGGTATTACCTCGGCATATCATAAAACGCCAGAAGGAATAAGGGAAAGGACTGGACCTTGAGGCGGGGGGAGCATTCACCTTTTATTGTTCACAATATTTATTAAGGTCACTCAACAGTTACCAATTGTCAAACTTCAAGTGGGAACATTTGTACATGAAACCCATCAGTTAGCCTTCGATAGCAAATAAACGTATAACAACTTTTCTGATGAGGAAGGTATTACCTCTTGATATCAAAAAAAATAAAATACACTAGACGCGTTACAGTAAGTTCATTTACAGTTTAAAAAACAATGGTTCAAATAGCTCTCAGCACTATGGGACTTAACATCTGAGGTCAGCAGTCCCCTAGAACTTAGAACTAACTAACCTAAGGACATCACACACATCCATGCCCGAAGCAGGATTCGAACCTGCGACCGTAGCCGTCGTGCGGTTCCAGACTGAAGCGCCTAGAACCGCTCTGCTACGCTGGTCGGCTACAGTTTTAAAACCGTGCCCGAATATACTCATTTAAAAGAAAAATTAACCTTACACATAAACTGTGAATGACTATTTTGCATTAACAACAATGGTTCAGATGGCTCGAAGCACTATGGGACTTAACATCTAAGGTCATCAGTCCGGCAGGATTCGAATCTGCGACCGTAGTAGCAGCGCGGTTCCGGACTGAAGCACTTAGAACCACTCGACCACAGCGGCCGGCTTGCATTAACAAATAGTGAAGAAATAACATTTATAATAAACTTCCAGTCAGAGAACGTTTATACGTGAAGCCTATCAGTTGGCTTTAGTTACTAATGCATAACAACTTTTCAAATGAGACAGGTAATATCTTTTTACAGAAAATAGAAAACACTGCACGCCCAAAGGGCTATCATAAGTTCACTTACAGTTTTTGACCTTGCCCAAATATATTTATTCAAAAGAAATTAGCCATACATACTGACTCTCAACTAGGCAGACAATAATATACATCAGACAGTTCTCTTAGAGATAGTTCCCAGCTCTAGGCATCAGCCAAGTGCGGGCATGAAAGTCTTGCGGAGCAGCCAACACGGGCCACTCCTGGGTGTGCCGCTCGGACTCGATTTATCGGCCCGACCGAGGGCGCAAACTACAGTAGGTGCATCCAACTTTACTTCCCGGATGCTGATATTCAAACCTCTGCACCAGTGTCTCATGGAGTTAGCGTACTTGGGTACATCATACATATGAAGATGCACAATGTTGTCTGGAACAAACTAGACACCATTACACACAGCAAGGCCCTCAGCTTGGATGGTATGGCAGAATGCCGATGCTACTAGGCACCGAGCAACAACAGTTCGATCAGAATGGTGCAACAAATTGCGTAGCGCTCGACCCCAACATGGATTACTTACAGATTGTCGTAACTGAGCACTTGCTAATAGTTTGTCCCAGGTGAGGTACACTTGCAGTAAGGAAGGAAGAAAGGTGGCCAGTGAAAGAAACAGAATGATGTCACCTTATCAGGTCGGCGAAATAATCGTCCAACAGCATCAGAGAAGTAAGTCGCCAGTACAATCTCCCAGTGGAATGTCATCGGTTAACGGCCACCAACTGCTTGGTTGCGCAGACCATCTCAAGACCCAGCTGTTACAACTGTCCCCTGTACCATGCCTTTTCAAAACACCTCTTCACCGACCGGGGTACCTCCGCTCCTTGGGCAATCGCACCGTCTTCTCGCCACCTCTCAACTAAACTCACTTACGCTCGCCTCTCGATCCGCTCCCTACCGCGCCACCTTGCGACGGGCTCACAAGCGTCGAAAGGTTAGCATCCATGAACAAATATCGATACCGCAAAGCCGGCATTGCTCAGAAGGTGAGGAGTTCAGAAATGGCTCTGAGCACTATAGGACTTAACTTCTGAGGTTATCAGTCCCCTAGAACTTAGAACTACTTAAACCTAACTAACCTAAGGACATCACATACATCCATGCCCGAGGCAGGGTGATGAGTGATTTTGCGAGTGTCACAATATAATATAAACTGTCACAAAGTGTGACTAATATCTGTTGATTGCATTGACTCGGAAGCTTGAATTTTTGATTCCACCAGTGAACCATAAGTGTCGTTACACTGACGTAAAAAAAAAGAAAAAAAAATCGTAACACCAAGCAGAAACTCTGGGATATAAATGAAAATTGATGGGAATGTTTCCACATCTGAAAGATGATGTCTACTAAAATTTCGCTGTGGTCATATAAGAACAGTGTTAGAAGCTATACTATGAGAATGCAAATCAGGTTTGCTTTAAATACACGCTACAAACGTCGTGAGCGTTAGTTACCTTTTAGATTCGACGTGGTGAGCCGAGGTCATTCAAAGAGTGCCTTTAAGGCGACAAAGATGCCATTATCAACACCTTACCGAGTTTGAACGAAGTCGTATAATACGGATACGTGAAACTGGATGTACCTTCTGTGATACTGAAGAAACTCTTGCTAGGAATGTATCCATTGCACATGACTGCTGACACCGGTTGTCACGAGAATGTACTGTAGCAAGAAGACCGGATTCTGGACGGCCACGTGCGCTTTCGAGAGGGAACAACACCGAGTTCGGCGTATGTCAGTGGCACAATGTATTACATCTGTAGCATCACTCTGAGCAGCAGTTACCACCACAGTGACGCAACGAATTGTTACGAAACGGTTACTTCAAAGACAGCTTCGAGAAAGACGCCCTGTAGCGTACATTCCACTCTCTCCAAACCAGTGCTATTTGTGACCTGCAGTAGTGTCAAGCCAGAGGGCAGGGTGGAAGTCTGTTGCGTTTTCTGATGAAAGCTGGTTCTGCCTCGGTGCCAGTGATGGCAGTGCATTGGCTAGGAGGAAGCCAGGTGAGGGCCTGTCTTCGTTCCACACACGCTGGACGCTACACATGGAGTTATGGTCTGGGGTGCAATTTCGTATGACGGTAGGGGCACTCACGTGATTATCCCGAACACCCTGAATGCCAATTTGTACGCCAGCCTGATGACTTTCCTGATTTGCTGCCATTCCTGAAAAGCATTCAAGGGGGTCTTTTCCAATAGGATAACGCTCGCCCACATACCACTGTTGTAATACAACATGTTCTACAGAGTGTAGCCATGTTGCCTTGGCCTGCACGATCACGAGATCTGTCTCCAGTGGAGCGCATATGCGAAATCATTGGACGACAAGTCCAGCGTCATCCAGCGGCGTTGGCTGGCTCTGAGCACTATGCGACTTAACTTCTGAGGCCATCAGTGGTCTAGAACTTAGAACTAATTAAACCTAACTAACCTAAGGACATCACACACATCCATCCACCGGCATTAACCGTCTCTTTATTGGTGGAACTCCCATCAAATGAACTGACATAGCCGGCCGGAGTGGCCGAGCGGTTCTAGGCGCTTCAGTCTGGAACCACGTGACCGCTACGGTCGTAGGTTCGAATCCTGCCTCGGGCATGGATCTGTGTGATGTCCTTACGTTAGTTAGGTTTAAGTATTTCTAAGTTCTAGGGGACTGATGACCTCAGCTGTTAAGACCCATAGTGCACAGAGCCATTTTGAACTGACATACGGCACTTGAACAACACGCTGTATGTACGTTTGCATATTTTCATTCAACATTCTGATGGTCACACCGGTTTTTAGTGCACCATAATTTCACATCTGCAATGTATTTTCTCGCGCTTGCATTAACCTGTGATCTTGCAACATTAATCACTTCCATATGTCACCTAGAAAAATTCATTCCAGAAATTTCATTACTCTACATTAATAATTTTTCGCTGTTGCGATTTTTTTCCGTCACTTTATTTGACGTAAACTTCAGCTTGACCTCTCTATCCATTTCTGAGAAAAAGGGATCTTAAGGAGGGACGTTGATAAAAAACACACACTATTTCAAAAATGCACCAAATCCACCGTTTTGGACATACGGCAATGAAATTTTGTACCAAGCTTTACATGAAAGTAACACATTTACATATAAAATCCTTTGATTATATATAATAAACTTTTTTTGAATAAAATTTGAAGTTTCATTTAAAAAAATGTATGTTCCTTTTTTGAAAAAGTATTCAAGAGATTTCTACAAAAATTTCTCTGTTTAATCTCTATATATGTTGTAAGTTTCTCTGACAAGGTTTTTGGAATAGGTCAAATAGGAGAATTTTCATAATTTTTTAATACTAATTCCACAAGTACAACTTTAAATTAATGCAGAATTCCAAGCACTTTGCCCCATATCTCAGCTTGCAATCAGAATTTAAAAATTTGCTCTTGAGACAACGTTTATTAGGTTTATAGAAATACATGTACAAAATTCCATAATTCTAGCATCAATATAATCTGAGGAAAATGGAGAAAAACATTCAAGAACAAACTTTTCAGGAAATGCAATTTAAAGTTAAACCTAAATTTTTCCTTATGTCACTTGTTCAGAGGGCACCACATTTGTACTCTGGGTCGTCTTTCCCTTCAAGGCTTCACTTCTGGTTTCTTGTTGTCTCTCTTCTTTCCTTTACCAGGTCTTCAAAATGGCTCTGAGCACTATGGGACTTAACTTCTGAGGTCATCAGTACCCTAGAACTTAGAACTACTTAAACATAACTAACCTAAGGACATCACACACATCCATGCCTGAGACAGGATTCGAACCTGCGACCGTAGCGGTCACGCAGCTCCAGACTGTAGCGCCTAGAATCGCTCGTCCACTCCGGCCGGCACCAGGTCTTCAACTGACTTTTCAGCTGCACAGGCGCGCTGTAAATCTATTTTTCTCAGGATGTATTGGGTAAAATTTCCTATCTCGAAGCCCATTCTTTCATATACCTTCATCCTACCGATGTTCCCGTCACTAAATACAATAGTCCGCAGCTCGTGGTAGTGTGGTAGCGTTCTCGCTTCCCGCGCCCGGGTTCCCGGGTTCGATTCCCGTGATGACTCGTGATGACTGGATGTTGAGTGATGTCCTTAGGTTGGTTAGGTTGAAGTAGTTCTAAGTTCTAGGGGACTGATGACCACAGATGTTAAGTCCGATAGTGCTCAGAGCCATTTTTTGAACTAAATACTACAACTGCATCATAAGTTGCAGTTCTGACAATTTTAGCAGATGCAAATGTGTTTTTAGTGTGTCGTTTCCATATGAGCGAATTCAGAGACTCATTTGGATTTTGGGTTTTGCCATGAACACACTTTTTGAGAAGTGGAGGATCGGCCAAAAATGATCTATAAAACCAAATAGTATGTATCACGGCCTCCTGGCTGTATCCCGCTCACGTTTGGTTGAAAGTAATTCACAAATCCTTGTTCACTGAGCTGGTATTGAAATGCTGCTTCAAAACGTGGGCGTGACAGGGAGGCAGCGTCACTTTTTTAATTTATTTTCAGGAACTTCGGATGCGATTTCAACATTGAAACTTTGGAAACTTATCGTCCATGAATTGTACTAACAAACAAAAATAAATCGAAAATTGACGTTTTAGGTCAGTTCCATCAACGTCCCCCCCCTTCACAGGCGGACAGACAGATGGGCAACGAAGTCATTCTATAAAGATCCCTTTTACAACTGTTGAGGTACGGAATTCCAAAAATGGCTGCAATGAACTCATTGGCAATGCAACGATCAAATACCATGTGAAAATAACTAGTCGCTCTGAGGACGCTGGGGGGCGTTGTATTTTGAACCTTCGTCAGGACGTCGTTGCGGTGGTGAGAGTCTGGTACGTTTCACTGTATTGTAGCTTTCAATGACGCAAATCGAACATTATACAGAGGGGTCCAGAAAAATGTAATATTTTTTTTCCTTTATTGTAATTTTAATCACTTATACAGGCGGGCTGTCAGCAGCATATTACGCTGCTCTTCAGCCTTGAGTGGAACAATAACATGACATAGAGGTGATACACATAATACAAAAAAACGGCGGGCAAAAAATGGAGATACAAAAAAACAATAAACATGAAGCCGTTCACGCTGGACGATAAAAACACCAACACTTGTTGACACGGCGCACAAAACACGGAGGACGGCGACGGAACACGTGAACAGTGGAGTTGGAACTGCGAAAGAACGCGAAACACAAAACGAAGCACACACACGAGACACTGATGGCGATGATCTCCGGCCTGCGAATGTTCACTATGCGTGTGCGAGTCCGGGGACCTGCCAAGAGAGGAGGAGGAGGAAGGGGAGTGGGAGACCGAGAGGGGAGAGCAGAGATGCCACGGGCAGGGAAGATAGGTGGGGAGGGAGGAAGGGGGAGGGGAAGCCCAGTGGAAGAGGGGTGGAGGGAGGGGACGGGGGAAAAGGAAAGAGAAGAGAAGGGAAGAGAAGGGAGGGAGGGTGGCTAAAGGAAAGGACACCGGAAGTGGGGGGTGGGGCAGGGTCAAAGTTGATAGGAGGGGTAGATGGAGAGGAGGAGGACATCATAAGATCCTAGCGGACGACCCAACAGAGGGCGCTGTTCATTGATCTGTGTCTGTTTCAGCTGTCATATAGACATTTTATTTTTCATAAGTAATTTATAGGTTGCCACAGGCAATGTATTACGCTATATTAATTGTTGCCCGTAAATTCACCATAAGAAAGGGTCGGACCTATACTCTTCATACATTTTCTTTCAGTAAGTTTACATGGGTGACTGCATTCATCTTTTAATGTACCACAACTGGTTTCTATGATGTGCTTTTATCAGATTATGTTTTTGCGTAAATGATGAATACATATAAGCAAGCCCACAGTAGCGGCATCTACGATGGGTGTAGGCAAAAAGGTTTCAGGATGCTACTGTACCTCAGTAGCTAGTTGGCAATAATCACTATGTGGACGATGTGGCCCATTCTACACCATATTTTAAATCTATGTGACGATGCAATGCTGATTATATTTATATGTTTTGACGATGCCACTATGGCCGTATTACTTTAGGACATGGTGTAAAAAAGGTACGTTATACCATATTTTATCTGTTCATTTCCGTGGTGTATGACAGTATATTGTGATACATATTGCTGTTTTATGTTAAAAGACACACTGCCCACTAGATGTATATATTTATGTATTTTAGATCTGAAGATGGTCATTACAGACTGAAACCGGTCATCGTCTAAAGAACTCATTTGTGATCAGAGACTGGAATAAAAAAGCAAAATGTAAACAATCTTTGATAGTCAATATTAACGGAACAACATATCATAGCATTGCAATTCTTGCACGTGGTGAAGGTTATTTTATATGTTGAAAGTGACCCCCATTAGCATCCAAACAAGGGCAGTGCCGCTGAACTGTTGACCGAACTACGGCCGTCAGTGGATAGGACGCCTCGATGTTTTCTCGTAGTCCGTTCGGTGTAGCTGGCTTCTCTTGATCAACTTCATTTTTCAAGGTCTCCCATGGATAGAAATCAAGAGTGGTAAAGTCTATTTGGGGAGCAAAATAACTGATGATAGTCGAAGTAGAGAGGATATAAAATGCAGACTGGCAATGGCAAGGAAAGCGTTTCTGAAGAAGAGAAATTTGTTAACATCGAGTATCGATTTAAGTGCCAGGAAGTCGTTTCTGAAAGTATTTGTATGGAGTGTAGCCATATATGGAAGTGAAACATGGACGATAAATAGTTTAGACAAGAAGAGAATAGAAGCTTTCGAACTGTGGTGCTATAGAAGAATGCTGAAGATTAGATGGGTAGATTACATAACTAATGAGGAGGTACTGAATAGAATTGGGGAGAAGAGGAGTTTGTGGCACAACTTGACTAGAAGAAAGGATCGGTTGGTAAAACATGTTCTGGGGCATCAAGGGATCACCAATTTAGTATTAGATGGCAGCGTGGAGGGTAAAAATCGTAGAGGGAGACCAAGAGATGAATACACTAAGCAGATTCAGAAGGATGTAGGCTGCAGTAGGTACTGGGAGATGAAGAAACTTGCACAGGATAGAGTAGCGTGGAGAGCTGCATCAAACCAGTCTCAGGACTGAAGACCACAACAACAACAAGGTCTGGAGACCGTGGTGGGCACTCTTCGACATATCCATCGTCCAGGTAGATTTTGATCCAAGCAGGCTCTGACAACTCTGTGGCAGTGAGAAGGAGGGCCCTCTTATTGTAGGTAAAATCTTTCATTTTCAAAAACCTCTCGGATGGCAGGTAACATCGATGTTAGCAGCATGTGAAGATACAACTCGCCAATTAAAGCACCTTCAAAGAAAAATGGGCAATGCAACAGTGCGTTGACAGACCACAGCACACATTAACGGCCGGTAGACTGACATGTGAGGATTTTTAGGAGCCCAGTGGAAGCAGCCGTGGCAGTTCACAGTACCGATCTGTTTGCACTGCGTCTCGTCAGAGCAGATAACCTTCCCTGCAAACCGTTCATCCTCGTGAAGCGTGCCTTAAAACCATTAGCACTACTCCATCCTTCGCTCCGGGTCGTCCTCCTTCATAGCGTGCAGCGATCTAGGAATGTACACTTTCCACTTTACGGCCATCAGAATTCGTCGCACGCTAGATCGGCTTACGCCGCTTTCAAGTGCACCATACTTCACAGAATTTTTAGGTGACTCAGTAAAATGTTGCAACACAGAAGCCGTGGAAGCTGGACTTACTGTGCTTTAGGTCGGCTAGACCGTTCCGGAAGAGTACTGTCGGCTTCAAACTTATTCCAAAGACGATAAATTGTTGTACGTGTTGGTGGCTGGGTTCCGCATACAATACGCCGTTGCCGTTATATCTTCATCATGTTCATTGCTGCACTGTCATCAGCTGGAAAACGCATGCCAAGATCTGTTGGGAAAACAACGGACCACGGTGGCGCGCAAAATAACAACGATATATCATTTTGTTCCAAAGATATTAAATATCAAAGAGTGTGTAAATTTTTCTGGACCCCTCTGTATATTTCTTAGAGATGCATAAGGTATTTGTTAGTCGCAATTGTACTGTCTACACATTTCAGTGTATGCGAAGGAAAATGATGGAGAGTTTTGGAGAGTTTAATTGAAAGTATAAATTGGGGAAAAGAATCAGTATTGTCTTTCAGGTATGTGGAAAAGTTTACAAGGTTTGTGTTAGGTACTTTTGGTCATAGCACTTATATTTGAAGAAGGGGTACATCACTGACTGTGCATTTGTTTTCTTTAAAGTTCTCTACCTTAGTATATGAAGACTAGAAACTGAACCCTTACAGGACCACTTCGTTGTATGTCTGTCTGTCCGTCTGTTAAGACCCATTTTTCTGCGGTAGGGTCTACGATTCCTTGTCGGTGTAAAAACGTAAGCTTGTAAGTCAATACAGTCAAAAGATACGGCCGTATGTCATATACTTCGATACTCGCAAACCCATCATCAAAACTTGTGCATGAACTATCTGCATACTTAATTACGTTTGTTCGAAACTCTGAGAGCGCGAGTCGTACCTCGCACATGTCCAATTGCCTACATAGCAGTAACTACCATTTTGGCAGTACTGGTGGACATGAGTCTTGAAACGTTTCATTTTGTGGTACCGTAAAATAGCTCAGATGTTGGTGAGAAACTTGGTAATGCAAGTGGCAGTGAAAAGTCCCCTTTGAAAAATTTATACATGACTGTGCTTAAACTGACATACAATATTTTTAGCGCAACCCAATCTGACTTTCAGAAATCCCTACAAAAGAATGGCCCTGACTAACATTAACCTATACCTTTCACAAATCACTTACCTCACCAAAAATCTTCGTTACTCGAACTACTGCAACACAGCGAGCACCACTACTGCCAGCTAAATAAAAGATTCAAACTACGGAAGGCATTAACTACTGATAGGCATAGTTAGGAAATGAAAGATTTTAATAGAGAACAAACAATGTATTTACCTTAATAGTCATAATACATATAGCAGTTCATGACAAATTACAAAACTCCGCCATCTCTCTCCCCACATCCACCACTGCTGGCGGCTCACCTCCAACTGCGCAACGCTACGCGCTGTTCACATCCAGCTGCCGCTGCCCAACACTACAATGGCAGACAACAATGCAAACTAGTCACAGACTGCACACAGCACAGCCAGTGATTTTCATACAGAGGTGGCGTTACCAATAAAAAAACCTAAACAGCCTACTTACATAGCCCCCATGCTCCCCACAAAAAATTTTACTAATTGTTTTGGGCAGTGGCCAATAATGATTTGATAAAATTTTTCATAATTACAATAACAAAGGTATCAAATGCACACACTTATTGATACATTGTTGGTCAAAAGCATAAATTTTCACACAGTCTATAAAGACAGTCCTGATTCATCACAGTAAAATTACAGTGTTTTCCTTTTTTTTTTTTTTTTTTTCAAAGTCTGAACAGTAAAAGAGAATGCACACAGAAGTAGTGGATTTCCATGCAGTCTTGAAGAAGTAGTGTCCTTCCAACGGAAAGACAGTGCTGACTCTTGACATGCAGACAAGTAATGGGCCACAACAGAGCAAACCCACAGCAGAGTCATTTGACGTTTTGAAGAATATTGGTAGGTAAGTCATCACAGAGTAGACCCACTGTAGTCCTGGTAGAGATTGCGATATTGGTGGGCCACCAGAGGCGCAGACCCACTGCAGTCCGTGTAGAAATAATGGTGCTGGTGAGTCAGCAAAGACGCAGACCTACTGTAGTCCTTGTAGAGACGGCCAGCAGCCATCTGTTGCAAATGTGCAGGTGCACAATCACCATTGAAGAGTCTTGCAGATAATATAGCAAGTCCATAACCACCACTTGTGCACTCACAAAGTGTTTGGAATTGTCCTTAGAACCAGAAATGCTGTTATCCAGTCCCTTGCTGAATTTTTAACACGTGCAAACACTAACAGTCCTAACTTCTCACATACTGTGCATATATTATGGCCAACAGAAACGTGTGCAGTGAAATGATACGTAATTTGAAGAACTGGTAACAATTACAATTTGATAACATAAAAATACAATAACAAAGGTACAAAATACATCATTAAAGAACATAACAATGTATTTACCTTAATAGTCATAATATATATAGCAGTTCATGACAAATTACAAAACTCCGCCATCTGTCTCCCCACATCCACCACTGCTGGCGGCTCACCTCCAACTGCGCAACGTTACGCGCTGTTCACATCCAACTGCCGCTGCCCAACACTACAATGGCAGACAACAATGCAAACTAGAGACAGACTGCACACAGCACAGCCAGTGATTTTCATACAGAGGTGGCGTTACCAATAAAAAAACCTAAACAGCCTACTTACAGCAGGAAACAGTAATAACGTTGCGTAGCAGAAACCGGAAAACTTATGTAACGCTAAACACATTTCGCTTCGCAAATTGGAGGACTGAACAACGAGATACCATAATTCGTGATCAAACTAACGTAATAAGCTGCATTTAGGTGTAAACAAACAGTTATGAAACATTTCTTGTAATGTGTGGGGAAAAAAATCGATAAACAGTGACTGATTGCCGTTTTTCCATAAATTAAAATGCTAATTTGTAGTTGCATAGTTGAAGAGACATCGTGTTTATGACATAACGTCGAGGAGCATGCGTTAAAGCGAAAAGCGAGTGAATATACCGCCATAGTGGCCGCCGAAGCGCCTTTCAAATTGTTCGCTCTTCACAGAAGACCACTTACACGATTACGGTACCATGGAAACGTTTCCTCGCTATCTTTTTGAACTTTGCATTTTACTCGTTAAATTACTTAGTATTATACAATTACCACGAGTGAAAAATTCTTACTGCCCTCTGTTAAACTGCTAACGTTATTTTTCTATGTATCTTTTTTTAATGCTGTTGGATAACTTTAATCAAGTGACCCCTAGAGTATGCGCCTCTGTCTCTATTTTAAATAGTAGCATTGTGAAACACACAGTAGTTATAATGAGACAGTACGCTTTATACAAAAAACATTGTTAGCACTGACGAAGCACATACGAGAGCAAGTCATAAGATTTTATCACCACGAAAAAGGTAAAGTTATGTAATTAATGTTTGTTTGTAGGCGCATTTTAGCGGCGGTGGTACACGCTGAAATACCGGCGACATTACACTACCTTAGCACGCCACTAAATAAGCAACACAGAATGGTACAGTTCATTTACATAGTGGAGTATGACGCGGTAATTCATTTTCTGCATTTGGAGAGCATCTACGCTGCAACCATGCGTGCTGGAAAGGATGGGGACTAGCAAAACGAGTGGAGGCCGTAGCGCTCGAAGAAGCTTATCGCAATCGAGGAAGAAGTGAAAAATCAATGATGGAGCAGTTTTCAACAACTGGCACGGCTTTCTGAACTTCAGAAAGGTCACCGCCCCCTCAGGTACGAGATACGGATGGCAGTTATCGATAAAACAACGGGTTTCCGGTTGTGTAAGTTTTTCCATCTCAATTTTAATCCGACTATTACAATCGCTAAAAATAACCTGTTCCTGAAATAACAGGTTTTCGGATTTTTTATTCCTGTTGTTTTCTGTAATAAATGTAGAAATAGAACAAAGACTGAAGAAACTTAACTCTCTCAACGTCAAGATATATAGAATAAAAGTATTAAATCAAGCAGGCAAATAAGAGTATACTTAGTGAATCCACAGTTCACCTTTCTCAAAGGTGATAAGAGGTCAACTACTAGAAAAAATAAGCAGTATTCTCCTATTAAACTACTTTTTGAAATTCTGCTCAAAAATCATGCTGTAATCGGGTACCATACCACTGGTTTAACAATGTAAATAGTTAGTGTTGAAGGGTGAAAACTGAAGTCGGAGGACTCCGTTTTTCTTTTTTTTTAGTTTTGTTTTAATTTGTCCATTTTCAAGGACTGAAATCAGGATAAAGGCATGTTGTGAAGACAAAGGCAGCAGATGAACTACTTCCAATTTGCGTTGGATACTATGAATAAATTGTAAAGTTTTTAATTTCTTACTGTGAAACACGTATGTAACGCAGCAGCGATGGCGAGGCATTGTAGCATCTGTGACCAGAGAGTATGCGCTTGACCGCGCGAGTGTTGCGAGCGGTTCTCAGTCAGTAGTAGTCTTTGCGAGTTAGTTGTCGCTATGCAGAGTAGCAGTCAGTCAGTCGTTGCGAGTCTGTAGCTCTGTCTAGTTGAGAGCAGTACTGAGTCTGTAGTCGTCATGCAGAGCGGTCGGTCAGTAGTAGCAGCCCAGTGCGGTTGTGTGATGTAGGCGGTCGGCAACAATGGTCAAGATGAGGAATAAGGTATACTGTTAATTAATATAATCATTAGATAATGAAAAATTTTATTTATTGTAATTATTCTCCAACAAGTCTCCCAATAATAATTTTTTATTTCAAAAGCATTTTCTCAAAAGTTTAATTTTTTTTGAACTAAAGATCTCGTTGCACTTCCCATTTCATTCCACTTCTTTTGAAGGAAAATTTCACTAGAATCAAAAAAAAAAAAAAAAAAAAAAAAAAAACAGAATATTATTATTTGCAATGCAGTTCCTCCAAGCGGTGCGCAACAACAAGAGCAGATATGTGACATCCATTTATTCCGAGGTAAGACTTTAATTCTGATTGTTTTACACAGGGCCAAAGACCGATATTTCGGTTTAATTAAATTTTCTTATCACTGAATGGACTTTAATTTTTCATGAGGAATTTATATTTGAGTCAGATTGCGAATTTCACATTTTTGTTGCCATTTTCAATACCTCTCATTGTGGGCGAGGTTACAATTAGCGCAATGTACATTAGCATTCATAATTAAATATTGTCGTGTTTCTTTCTTTCAAATTTTTGTGGGGAGGTTACACTCGGCTCCCATTTGTATTGAGTATTGTCATTTTCATTCCTTTTAAAATTACGGTGGGGAGGTTACACTTTGTAATTCTAGTGAAATTTTTCTTCAAAAAGAAGTGGAATGAAATGGGAAGTGCAACGAGATCTTTAGTTCAAAAAAATTAAACTTTTGAGAAAATGCTTTTGAAATAAAAAATTATTATTGGGAGACTTGTTGGAGAATAATTACAATAAATAAAATTTTTCATTATCTAATGATTATATTAATTAACAGTATACCTTATTCCTCATCTTGACCATTGTTGCCGACCGCCTACATCACACAACCGCACTGGGCTGCTACTACTGACCGACCGCTCTGCATGACGACTACAGACTGAGTACTGCTCTCAACTAGACAGAGCTACAGACTCGCAACGACTAAACTGACAGACTCGCAACGACAGACTGACTGCTACTCTGCATAGCGACAACTAACTCGCAAAGACTACTACTGACTGAGAACCGCTCGCAACACTCGCGCGGTCAAGCGCATACTCTCTGGTCACAGATGCTACAATGCCTCGCCATCGCTGCTGCGTTACATACGTGTTTCAACTGTTACCATAATTCCTTGTGCTGTTATTGTTTCGTAGAAATAGCAGACAGATCTTTAATATTTTCAATTGAATGAAGCATTGTACTTCACTGTACGTGCTACGTCACACCGTAAAAATATTTCCAGACTAGGGATGGTGCTCTTCTGCAATACAACGAATGTCAGGCGGCGACATCGAGAAACTACCGTTATGGACCAGGTGGGGGCAGGTCTTGCTCGCCGCACGTACGCGCGTACGTTAAGGCACGACAAAGGGCAATAGGGACGTTACTGTCTCAGCAATGTTGTATTAGTTCTTATGCTATGTGTTTGTTGCTCATTTCTGTTGGCACTGTTATTGAAATAACACTGATCGATTTTCCTATTTTCTATAATAAAACAATATTTCGAACGTGTGGTGTCACCGCCAGACACCACACTTGCTAGGTGGTAGCTTTAAATCGACCGCGGTCCATTAGTACATGTCGGACGCGCGTGTCGCCACTGTGTGATCGCAGACCGAGCGCCACCACAAGGCAGGCCTCGAGATACGGAGTAGCACTCGCCCCAGTTGTACGGACGACGTACCTAGCGACTACACTGACGAAGCCTCGCTCCTTTGCCGAGCAGATAGTTAGAATAGCCTTCAGCTAAGTCAATGGCTACGACCTAGCAAGGCGCCATTAGTAACATTGCATGTATCTAAAGAGTCTCACTTGTATCGCCACAATCTCCAGATGTACCAAAAGGATGGATTAAAGTTAAGTATTCCAGAAGCTACGTACTTTTCTTTCTAGCATTCATTACGTATCCTGTTTCAGACCTCACGCACCCTGCTTTGGCTTAGCGCGTGCTTGTCGGCTTCCTCTCATTGTGTCTAGGCTGTCTTGTCTAGACACAACAGAACGAATGCACATTTTATGTATACAATTATTCCTTTATTTAAAAAAGAGGTTTATTTAAAAATGAAAACATTTTGCATTGCTTCTAGGGCTAAATCATATTTCGGATTTTTATTCGGTTACTAGCAAAAAAAAAAAAAAAAAAAAAAAAAAAAAAGGTTCGAATCCTGCCTCGGGCATGGATGTGTGTGATGTCCTTAGGTTAGTTAGGTTTACGTAGTTCTAAGTTCTAGGGGATGACGTCAGATGTTAAGTCCCATAGCGCTCATAGCCATTTTTTTTCAACTTAAGCCCTCTTTCCTCATCGTTGGAATCTTTGGCGGGGGGGGGGGGGGGGGGGGGAGAGACACTTCTCAGTTGTTTAAGTGGGGTAGGTTGAGCCGTGCCGGCTCGCATCGATAAACCATCGATAAATCGATTTCTAGATCGTGTTATCGGGACATGATCTATGGTGGTTTTCCGCAAAACGTGCTTTGGCCGGCGCGAAGATTCAAAATGGCTCTGAGCACTATGGGACTTAACATCTGAGGCCATCAGTCCCCTAGACCTTAGAACTACTTAAACCTAACTAACCTAAGGACATCACACACATCCATGCCCGAGGCAGGATTCGAACCTGCGACCGTAGCGGTCGCGCGGTTCCAAACTGAAGCGCCTAGAACCACTCGGCCACATCGGCCGGGCGGCGCGAAGGTTGGCAGAATTTGGGGGCCGAACTGGAAGGAGGACTTGGGGGGCCGGTTTACCTCCTCTGCCGGGGGCCGATAGTAAACAGCTTCCGCGGAGCACAGACGTCATCCCGCGAAGACGGTGTTTTGGGTTGACTGTGGTGGCGATGGGACTCTGGAAACTTGGCTTTTCCGAGCTTGTGGAGATTTCGGGTGCTACTTCGCTATCTATTCAGCAAATATTTTGGTCAGACTCCTTCCGTGGCTTGTGCTCTTTGTTTGCCAATGTTGTAGTGCTGCGACTTGTTTCTTTTTCCCAGAAGATCTTCTGTGTTTATGCGGGTTCTCTTCGAAAGAACTAAAGTTAACCTTAATCGAAATGTGTGGAAGTTGTGTCGTCTGTATGACAGAGCTAGTGGAGTTACGTTAAACATAACTGCCAGTTTAAACTGGTCATATTTCGAGTGGCTTACCGTGAACCATTTTGAGCGCTGAACGATGTATTGCTCTTCCTTTTAACTAAAGTGAAGTCTAACTTAATCAGAGTTTCTTTTCACTGTAATCATTTTAGTTGAGTATTTGTAAAACATTTTGGTGGAGTTGTTAGTCGACCGGCCCTGAGATTTTGTGTGGTAAATTTTGTTGAAATAAGAATGTAGTTTTCCGCCATAGTTGTTACGGGCAGCCTGGTAAACCACGTTTGACATCTGAGTATTCGGCTGCTTAGCTATTTTAAATAGTGGAGTTTACATTAGTAAGAGCTGCCCGAATCGTTACTTACGGCTAATATCTTGCTGCAGAACATGTTAGAAGTAAGCGAGTTGAATTTTCTTCCATTTCAAAATACTGTATAATGACTGTTCCTGCTGCATAATTAGTACAAGTAACTGTTTGCCAATTAATTTTGCGGGCACTTAAGCTTTCCTGGTTTTCTCATTTCTGTAAACAGAGTGCTATCAATTTAAGTGCTTTGTTGCTTCTCAGAGCATTACTGATTGCGTAGACGCTTCAATCATTTTTATTTATTTATGTTGATAATATAATGGAATACGTGCAGCCTTTCGTAAATCAGAAGCCAACAGCCTTGCCGCAATGGTAACACCGGTTCCCGTCAGATCACGAAAGTTAAGCGCTGTCGGGCTGGGCTAGCACTTGGATGGGTGACCATCCGGTCTGCCTGGTGCTGTTGGCAAGCAGGGTGCACTCAGCCGTTGTGAGGCAAACTGAGAAGCTACTTGATTCAGAAGTAGTGGCTCCGGTGTCGGAAACTGACGTACGGCAGGGAGAGCGGTGTGCTGACCACACGCCCCTCCTTATCCCCATCCAGTAACGCCTGCGGGCTGAGGATGACACGGCGGCCGGTCGGTACCGTTGGGCCTTCATGGCCTGTTCGGGCGGAGAGTTCGGGCGGAGTTTGGTAAATCAGTGCAATTTTACTATTTTTCTAACGTCATGTTGTGTTGTATGGAACTGGAGACCTAGAAACGACAGAGAGGCTGCTTCGTCCCCCCGCCGTAGCCCGCAGTGGTACACAACCCCACAACAGGCCACAGCTGTCACACCGCCCCAGCCCCCCTCAGGAACGTCTCACACCAGAAGACGAATGTAATCCCAATGTTTGCGTGGTAGAGTAATTTTGGTGTATGCATGCGTGGAGAAAGTGTTTGCGCAGCAATCGCCGACGTAGTGGAACTGAGGCGGAATAAAGGCAACCAGCGAGCATTCGCCGAGGCACATGGAAAACTGCCTTAAAAACCATCCACAGACTGGCCGGCACACCGGACCTCCACACTAATCCGCCGTGCGTATACATGCCGGGGACCGGCACGCCTTCCCGCCCGGAAAGCAGTGCGTTAGACCGCACGTCTAACCGGGCAGGCCTTTGTAAGGTTAGTCCTTAGTCTGTTGTAGTTCACGTTGTACGGGACCTGCCCCACCCACCAGCACAACCGTGGTTGGCGAGTTCGTACCGGCCACCCTATCCGTCCAGTTGTCACGCCTGTCGCGGGACTGAATTGCACCTGTATTACTTTTCCTGGACTGAGCCTATACTACCAACGGACGTGACGCATTGATTATGTTGCTGTTGTCACCAAATTGGCTGCAACCATTAAAGATATTTTTAAGAGCCAATTGAAAAAAAATTGTGAATGTTAAGATTTTGATTGGCTTGGCCGATTTCAGAGACGTGTTAATTTTCGACGAATTGCTTAGTTTCTTAACTGTTTAAAAGATCTCTTGCTGATGTCAACTGCTGATCTCATTTCCTCGTTAGTATTCGGCAAGTTGTTTAACCTGATACTTGCTCTTAAAAGCTATTGTGCTGACTCATAAGATGTTGAAACTTATTTAAATAAAAGGTAATGCATGCTTTCAGCTGTGAACTCTGCTGCTTATCTTCTGGCTCAGCCCTACCGCTCAACAGCGTATTTAGCTGCTTCATGGTACCTACATCCAAGTCACATCCCAACATGCAGCCTGTTTTACCTCGGCACGATGGCATTTACCAGCAGGACATTGTCCAGTGTCACACAGCTCGCAGTGTACGTGCATCTTTCGAAGAGCGCCAAGATGAATTTACCGTACTCCCCTGTTCAGCAAAACTCATCGGATTTAAACCAGATGGAGAACCTGTGGGACCACCTCCAGCGGCCTGTTCGCCAATATGAATTTACCGTACTCTCCTCTCCACCAAACTCGTCAGGTTTAAAACCGATGGAGGATCTGTGGGACCACTTCCACCAGCCTGTTGCGCCATGGATCCTCAGCCAAGGTATCTGAGGCAGCTGGCCAGCCACCGGAGTCGGTAGGTCTCCATATCTACATCTACATATATACTCCGCTAGCCACCAAGCGGTGTGTGGCGGAGGGCACAATTCGCGCCAAAATCATATTTCCGCCCCTCTTTCCACTCGCGGATCGCACGAGGGAAAACGACTGTCTGAACGCCTCAGTACGAGCTCTTATTTCCCTTACCTTCGAATGATGATCATTACGCGATTTGAAAGTTGGTGGTAATAATACCGGGTGACCAAAAAGTCAGTATAAATTTGAAAACTTAATAAACCACGGAATAATGTAGATAGAGAGGTAAAAATTGACATACAAGCTTGGAATGACATGGGGTTTTATTAGAACAAAAAAAAAATGTTGCTAGACGCGTGAAAGATCTCTTACGCGCGTCGTTTGGTGATGATCGTGTGCTCAGCCGCCACTTTCGTCATGCTTGGCCTCCCAGGTCCCCAGACCTCAGTCCGTGCGACTATTGGCTTTGGGGTTAACTGAAGTCGCAAGTGTATCGTGATCGACCGACATCTCCTGAGATGCTGAAAGACAAAATTCGACGCCAATGCCTCACCATAACTCCGGACATGCTTTACAGTGCTGTCCACAACATTATTCCTCGACTACAGCTATTGTTGAGGAATGATGGTAGACATATTGAGCATTTCCTGTAAAGAACATCATCTTTGCTTTGTCTTACTTTGTTATGCTAATTATTGATATTCTGATCAGATGAAGCACCAGCTGTCGGACATTTTTTGAACGTTTGTATATTTTTTTTGGTTCTAAAAAAACCCTATGTCATTCCAAGCACGTGTGTCAGTTTGTACCTCTCTATCTACATTATTCCGTGATTTATTCAGTTTTCAAATTTATGCTGACTTTTTGATCACCCGGTATGTGCTCTACATCCTCGGTCAAGATTGGATTTTGAAATTTAGTGAGCAGGTTCTTCTGTTTAGCGCGTCGTCTATCAGCAAGTGTGTCCCACTTCAAACTTTCTATGGGATTGGTAACGCTCTCTCGATGGCTAAATGTACCAGTCACGAATCTTGCGCTCTTCTTTGGAACTTCTCAATCTCTTGAATCAGACTCAACTGGTAAGGGTCCCATACAGACGAACAATACTCCAAGACTAGACGAACTAACGTATTGTAAGCTATTGCCTTTGTTGAAGGACTGCATCGCTTCAGGATTCTACCAATAAACCAATCTAGAGTTCGCCTTACCCGTTACTTGTGTAATCTGATCATTCCATTTGAGATCATTTCGGATAGTCGCACCCAGATACTTGACGGACGTTACCGCTTCCAAAGACTGGGCATTTATTTTGTACTCGTACATAAATAGGGATTTTCGCCTTGTTATACGCAGTAGGTTACACTTACTAATATTGTGAGATAACTGCCAGTTCTTACACTACGCATTTATTTTTTGCAAATCCTCATTGATTTTTTCACAATTTACGTGTGATACTACTTTCCTGTAGACTACAGCATTATCGGCCGCTGTCAATACCAGCTGTAGGTGCCTTCCAGAATCTCTTCTTGCACGCCTCGCAATGGTCCGCGCTGCAAAAGGTTGTTATTCAGGCTTTCGACAGGTGATCACATTAGCGCAATTAGACGGTGTAATTATTGTGGCCCTGATTTCTGAGTAAAACTGCGCAGAGTTTTCAGTTAAAGCAAGTGCCTGCTCACAACCGATAAAATGAACACTCTCCGAACTTCAGTTTTCTTAAGAATAATTATTTATTACTTTCATAAATCTTCCCAATTCAGTATACTAAGTTCAACCTATTTAATTCAAAATCCATAGCACAAATATATGCTTCCGCTTTTATACATCACCGCACGGCAAACCAGAAGGCAAGAGTCTCTGCAGTACGCTACGTTCAGCTACATTCTCCAAAAGAGTGTACATTCAATGAGCCGTAATTTTCCCTGACTAGTGTTATATCTCTAAATCAAATCAAGAAATGTATTTAAACCTTGATCTGGCACAGACATCTTTTCTATATACAATAACAACAAGAAACCGCGCGACTGCTACGGTCGCAGGATCGAATCCTGCCTCGGGCATGGATATGTGTGATGTCCTTAGGTTAGTTAGGTTTAAGTAGTTCTAAGTCTAGGGGACTGATGACCTCAGATGTTAAGTCCCATAGTGCTTAGAGCCATTTCAGCCACTTTTGATGAAAACAACAAGAAACAAAAACAATAAATTATATGAATGCAAGGTGCCTATTCTATCGAACATGTCCGAATGACCAGACACCACGCGGAACCGCTGCTGTGATACATATTACGTAAACTGGAGGTGGTGGGGGGGTGGGGGGAGAAGAAAGGAAACGTAATGAATACTGATGTCTGCTGCATCAGTATTTTATGCGGAATCAGTGGCGACGACTGAAAATGTGTGCCAGACCGTGTTTTTTTTTAACATTTATTCGTGAGGTTAGGGCTAACGCAATCCCGGCTTCCAAAAATTATGCGACGGATGGACGCGCTTTTTTTAATTAATTAATTTATTTATTAACATTACATCATTGCAACATAACATCTTTACAATAATACATGAACAGAAATGTAATTGTGAGTAGCAGGTCAATATTATACAGAATCGAAATCCTTTAAAGAAAACATAATGAAAACAAAAACAATTGAAATTTGTGACAAGTTATTCACACAGTGCTTTTGGTAACAATCCTAAAAGAAATGTGTATGAGTTGTGATTTAAACAAACTGAAATAAGTGTATCATGTAATAAAGTAAAAGAAAATGGAAAACTCTAAAGAAAAATGGGAAACAAAGTAGATACTTCTAGCGAAGGTATTCACTGTAAATGAAACATCCTCTGATAACCATACAATAACGCAACTGATAAAAGTGTTGGCAAAATATTCGCTGTACTTCGGTGAACGGTGCAGTCGTTGATGACCTTCCCACAGATAGGCCATTTACTGCACGGCGTTAATCTGTTGTAACTCAAAAACAGTGTAGGCAGTGTGAAGCAGTAGCAGGAAAGAGAATCCACGTTGGTGTCACACTGGAAGGAGCAGTTTGGTTGATAAGCCCCACCATCGAAGCCGGCATCTCCTGTACTGAAGGTGGTGGATTCATTGCCCATCGAGACTGATGAGTTATATGAATACGTCTTCGGGACTCAGTGCAGATGCACAATTACGCCCGACCTCCTGTGGAAATCTCGAAGTAGCGAACATGGAGGACGTGGTCGAAGACTGTGGATAGGGGGCACTAGGTGGGAATGTGGCCCGGTTAGGAGGCGTACTGACGCAGTCCTCGCAATTACGATGAACATCTCGTCCGGATGGCGCAATGTTAACGCCACTGCCTAGCGAGCGAGAGATTCCGGTTTGAATCCCGCTGCGTCACACACTTTCACTCCTCACCGCTGATCCGCATAAAGTGCCGATGCAGCTGACATCAACAGTTCCTTCCTTTTCCTTTCCTTTCTCTTCCCTCCACCTTGGATTTACATAAAAACAATGAAGGTGCAGAATCTAGTTTAATGCTTATGATCACTGGGATATCCGTGTCTTATGTGATTTCCACACAAAGACATTTGTTGTCTTCGTAATCACGAGTGCCACTATTACCATTATCTTCTTCTTTGTCTTCCACCACGATAGCGACCCTCTGATACGTTGCAGTCACTTTAAATTTGTATGTGGTGAAATGTCTCCTTTCGGTTGACGCCTTCGACTTCTTATCTTATTTTTATCTGAGCTCGTGCGTAATAACATATATCGAACAGAATAGCCTCCCAGTCCCCAACCAGTATGAATTCCAAAATCATCGATCAAATGAATTCCTGAAAGCCACTCCTGAGTTATGAAAAGCATTTTAATCACAACCATATAAACGATCATTAACGGAAGTATGATGACGTGGAACATTAAACAAAATATGTAACTCGATTTCACGGTAGTGAAACGTCCCCTTTGAAAAATTATAAATGACTGTGCTGGTAAACTTCCACGTTATATGATTTTCAAACAGCTGAGCAAAACTCATCGTATTCAAACAGTTTTCGCTTTATTTATTCTGATCATTACTAAACTGATACACAATATTTTTAGCGCAACGCAATCTGGCTTTCAATAATCCCAACAAAAGTATGGCCATGACTAGCAATAACCTATACCTTTCTTGAATTACTTACCTCACAAAAATCTTCGTTACTCGAGCTACTGCAATACAGCGAGCGCCAATACTGCCAGCTGAATAAAATATTCTAACTGCTGAAGGCACTAAATACTGATAGGCATAGTTAGCAAATGAAAGATTTTGATAGAGGGAAAACAATGTATATATATATATATATATATATATATATATATATATATATATATATAATTTTGTGACATCTAAGTAAACAAATTTCATTTTTCTAACGGAGACACGTCCAGATCGTCCGCACAAAACTCTGGCATATCTCTCCCCACATTCACCACTGCTGGCGGCTCACCTCCAACTGCCGACCGCTACGCACTGTTAACATCCAGCTGCCCAACACTACACAAGCGAATATTCCAACTATGAGTCCAACCAGCCACAGACTGCACACAGCGCAGTCAACCATTTTCATACAGAGCACTACGTGGCGTTACCAACATAAAAACCTAAACAGCCAACTCACTTAGGAAGGATGCAGCACGATATTTTTGACGGACAGTCATCAACAAATGGAGAAGTAACTTTAGATGTGCTACAAGAAAGTTTGTTTGGACCCTTACTCATCGCGTTGTATATTTATTATCTGGCAGACAGTATGAATAGTAGCCTTAGAATTTTAAGGATGATGCAGTTATCTAAAATAAATACTGTCTGAAGCAAGTCCGTTGCTAGGTGTTTTACCGCCCTAGGCGAGAACTGAAAAATGATGCCCCCTCTTTTTTACAACTGTCAGTCTCCCAAGTATCCCCTTCTCCCCTCCAGCATCACCAACACACAGCGGCACAACAATACCAATCTCGCATGACACTTTAAATCATTAAACTAATATGACCAGAGGTCCTCAATTCAACTGAAGTGTGGCAAATGATCGGCAGACCAAAACAAAAAGAGGAACTGAGAAAGGTATGATATTAAGTCGCAACAATCCAGCGCATCGGCCCCTCTTCATGCTCGATATAGATGAATCAATGTCACGTTTATTTCCGTTTCGAACTCAGTAGCCGCTGAGGTAGAAGCAATGTGTTTCCTTTCGTCAAATTAAGTAAGGACATATTAAGTAACTGTTCAGTACACTTTTAAAAACAATTTGGTGTTTTAATTTTTCCTCTGCTTTCATTTTTTCTCCTCATTTCCTCAGTTTTTTCGCAGTTTGAATTATGCCGCCCTAGGCGGGTGCCTAGTCTTGCCTAATGTCCTGATCTGAAGAAAGCAGCACAAATATTCAATCAGGATGACGGGATACTGATGTTGTGCAAAGACTGACGACTGGCTTTAAATGTTCAGAACTGTAAAACTGTCCACCTGACAAAACGAGAAAAACGTTGTATCCTTTCAATGCAGTGTCAACCAGTAACAACTAAAGTCAAGTCAACTCACTTAAATATCTGGGTGAAAATGATCCCAAATGCTCAGTCATAGGCAAAGCACGGGACAGACGTCGATTTTGTGGCAGGATAATGGGAAACTGTAGTCAATCTGTAAAGGAGATTGATTAAAGAAAACATTCCGTATTAAAATATTGCTCAAGCATGTGAAACACATACCATACAGGAGTAACAGTAGATTCTGAACGTACTGAAGGAAGAAATGCACAAACGGCCATTAGCCTCTTTGATTCAAGGGAGATCGTTACGATGAACGTCAACTGGTAGACGCTTAATGATAAATGCAAATTATTTTGCGAAAGCCTACTTGCAAAGTTTTAAGAATCAACATCAAATGAAGAATCTAGAAATATATTTCCGACTTTGACAAGGGATCCTCCTTCAACTATTACATTTTGTCATAGGATATCGGCCAACGATTTATCCCACACTTTTGACGCCAAGTCTGAACATCGCTCGGACCGTAACTTTGTGTTAGAGGGACCGCGCACGAGCGTAGGTCGGGGACTCATTTCATACAAAAACAACGTACGTAAGTCTCGTGAACTGTCACTTGATAGATGCTGTCTTCTGTCGTCAGTTTCTAGAATTATTTCGAGAGAAATATTAGCGAACAGAGCAGCGGGTGTCGTGAATGGCTGAGCCAATGACATAATTTCGTGCGTATAATCGGTAAGTTTCGAAGTTACCTGTAATTTTGCTCCAAATACGTAACGTTTGTTGAGTGAGCAAGAAAGTTAGGAAGCTCAAGATGAGGAAATTACTCAGTAACTCACCTCGCACATTTTTCTTGGGAGGAAAATTGTACTTCCAGTCATCATTATTTTAAAACTTGTCATTTATCAGATAACTAAAATAAGGATGAAAAAGGTTGAAGTTAGTGCCTTTTTTAGTTAGTATCGCTCTTGAAGATACATCAGTTACATATGTGCCTGTAAACTTAAAAAAAACTGGCATCAATGTCCGGTTTCCTAGGCTCAGTATTCTTCTAAGAAGCCGGTCTTCAAAGTGTTAAAATAAACCATCACGACCAATTTTCACTTTTTAATAAAGTATGCTGGAAACTTCCGCTCGGATATGGTCGAAAATGATAATGAGAACATCCATTCTTTCTTCATGGTACGGGACAGGTCCCGAAGTGCAGAAGCTGTTCTCAGTGCCACTTTCTGAGGTACATTACTGTTGTCATTCCACAGGCGATTGTGTTACGGGGGAAATACGACGAATCACTCAAGACAAACAACCACAATTCAACATAAACAACCGTGACACTGCTGTCAAAATGTTACCGTCTGACATTGGAACAACACTAGCGCCCCTAGCGGCGAGAAAGTCAGCTTTAAGATTGTTTATTTTATCCATTTTTCTTCTTAATTAAACGAATTGTTTTCGTATTTGGCGTTCCATGCATCAGTAAACTATAGAGAGACACGAATGATTGTAAAATATATGTAAAAACAGCCGAATCTCACCGTTTCAGTGACAAAAGCTACGACTTATTGATGAAGAAATTTTTTCGAATATATGTATAGCTGGACCTTACTCTCCTGTAAACAAAAGAGTATAAATACATCTTCATTCGTGAGAAGCATATATTTTAGTTATCTGTTCTTATTATGATAGGCGCTTTTCCTGGCACATAACAGTTTCGTATGGCCTCTAATGACTGACGCATTCTTAAACTTCGAGCGGTTTTCTAAGTAATACGGACTTTTTCTGTAAATGTAATTAATTTTACTACGAAAGTGAATGTGTTGAAGATTCATGGCTTTTGTGCCTCATATGTAGTTACAATTGTGGAATTGCTTTCGTCGGTGTGGGGAAACAGTTTTACTGCTATTGGTTTTTAATTATCACGTCCGAGTGGTTTTCGTGTCAGCTACAGTTGTGGTAGCTTATTTGGTACATGAAATAATGCAAGTACTACACTCCATATAAGTTTCCTAAGTTCTACTTTTTGTGAAACTATTGGAAGTGTAGTGAAGAACGCTTCACACTGTGGTCTATGTATACGTCGTCTTTTTGCAGGTTTTAAACGGCATTCTTCACTTAATATCTGTATATTACAAGAGAATCGTAAGTAAACTGCCCTTGAACGTACCATTCCTTACCTCCCCGAGTCCTTAGGAAATTCAATAAAGATAAATGTGATGTTATTTGTTTTTAGTTAGTGCTGATTTTTATGGCATAAGATACGTGCCCTATCGTAAAGTTAAGTTACTAATCAATGTAAGCGATAATTTTTATACTCTTCCTATATAATATTCTTCAGTGCGACTACCTGTCTACCACGGAATACGGCTATTTCGAAGAAATGCGCCGGCCGGAGTGGCCGTGCGGTTCTGGCGCTGCAGTCCGGAACAGCGGGACCGCTACGGTCGCAAGTCCGAATCCTCCCTCGGGCATGGGTGTGTGTGATGTCCTTAGGTTAGTTAGGTTTAAGTAGTTCTAAGTTCTAGGGGACTTATGACCTAAGATGTTGAGTCCCATAGTGCTCAGAGCCATTTGAAGAAATGCTCAGGTGCCGTATGTGTGAACACTATAACTCATCATAGCTATATAGCTGACTCACGTTGTCTGCATGCGGAGCCATCCTACTTATATCAAATTGTATAACGCCCCCCCCCCCCCGCCACCACCCATGTACCATGACCCTTGCCGTTGGTGGGGAGACTTGCGTGCCTCAACGACACAGATAACCGTACCGTAGGTGCAACCACAACGGAGGGGTATCTGTTGAGAGGCCAGACAAACGTGTGGTTCCTGAAAAGGGGAAGCAGCCTTTTCAGTAGTTGCAGGGGCAACAGTCTGGATTCTGGATGATTGACTGATCTGGCCCTGTAACACTAACCAAAACGGCCTCGCTGTTGTGGTACTACGAACGGCTGAAAGCAAGGGGAAACTACAGCCGTAATTTTTCCTGAGGGCATGGAGATTTGCTGTATGATTAAATGATGATGGCGTCCTCCTGGGTAAAATATTTACATTCGGATCTCCGGGCGGGGACTACTTAAGAGGACGTCGTTATCAGGAGAAAGAAAACTGGCGTTCTACGGAACGGAGCGTGGATGTCAGATCCCTTAATCGGGCAGGTAAGTTAAAAAATTTAAAAAAGGGAAATGGACAGGTTAAAGTTAGATATAGTGGGAATTAGTGAAGTTCGGTGGCAGGAGGAACAAGACTTCTGGTCAGGTGAAATCAGGGTTATAATTACAAAATCAAATAGGGGTAATGCAGGAGTAGGTTTAATAATGAATGGAAATGTCGTGTGGCTAGGGCCTCCCGTCGGGTAGACCGTTCGCCTGGTGCAGGTCTTTCGACTTGACGCCACTTCGGCGACCTGCGTGTCGATGGGGATGAAATGATGATGATTAGGACAACACAACACCCAGTCCCTGAGCGGAGAAAATTTCCGACCCAGCCGGGAATCGAACCCGGGCCCTTAGGATTGACAGTCTGTTACGCTGACCACTCAGCTACCAGGGCGGACTTAATAATGAATAAAAAATAGGAGTGCGGGTAAGCTACTACAAACAGGAGAGTGAACGCATTATTGTGGCCAAGATAGACACGAAGCCCACGCCTGCTACAGTAGTACAAGTTTATATGCCAACTAGCTTTGCAGATAATGAAGAAATTGAAACTTCCTGGCAGATTAAAACTGTGTGCCCGACCGAGACTCGAACTCGGGACCTTTGCCTTTCGCGGGCACGTCCTTTACCATCTGAGCTACCGAAGCACGACTCACGCCCGGTACTCACAGCTTTACTTCTGCCAGTATCTCGCCTCCTACCTTCCAAACTTAACAGAAGTCTTCTGCGAACCTTGCAGAACTAGCACTCCTGAAAGAAAGGATATAGCGGAGACGTGGCTTAGCCACAGCCTGGGGGATGTTTCCAGAATGAGATTTTCACTCTGCAGCGGAGTGTGCGCTGATATGAAACTTCCTGGCAGATTAAAACTGTGTGCCCGACCGAGACTCGAACTCGGGACCTTTGCCTTTCGAGGGAAAGTGCTCTACCATCTGAGCTACCGAAGCACGACTCACGGCCGGTACTCACTCTTTCATATCAGCGCACACTCCGCTGCAGAGTGAAAATCTCATTCTGGAAACATCCCCCAGGCTGTGGCTAAGCCATGTCTCCGCTATATCCTTTCTTTCAGGAGTGCTAGTTCTGCAAGGTTCGCAGAAGAGCTTCTGTTAAGTTTGGAAGGTAGGAGACGAGATACTGGCAGAAGTAAAGCTGTGAGTACCGACCGTGTGTCGTGCTTCGGTAGCTCAGATGGTAGAGCACTTGCCTGCGAAACGCAAAGGTCCCGAGTTCGAGTCTCGGTCGGGCACACAGTTTTAATCTGCCAGGAAGTTTCATATCAGCGCACACTCCGCTGCAGAGTGAAAATCTCATTCTGGAAACATCCACCAGGCTGTGGCTAAGCCATGTCTCCGCTATATCCTTTCTTTCAGGAGTGCTAGTTCTGCATGGTCCGCAGAAGAGCTTCTGTTAAGTTTGGAAGGTAGGAGACGAGATACTGCCAGAAGTAAAGCTGTGAGTACCGGGCGTGAGTCGTGCTTCGGTAGCTCAGATGGTAGAGCACTTGCCCTCGAAAGGCAAAGGTCCCGAGTTCGAGTCTCGGTCGGGCACACAGTTTTAATCTGCCAGGAAGTTTCATATCAGTGCACACTCCGCTGCAGAGTGAAAATCTCATTCTGGAATGAAGAAATTGATGAAATGTATGATGAGATAAAAGAAATTAGTCAGGTACTGAAGGGAGACGAAAATTTAATAGTCATGGGTGACTGGAATTCCACATTAGGAAGAGGAACAGAAGGAAACGTAGTAGGTGAATATGGATTGGGGCTAAGAAATGAAAGAGGAAGCCGCCTGGTAGAATTTTGCACAGAGCGTAACTAATCGTAGCTAACACTTGGTTCAAGAATCATGAAAGAAGAATGTATACATGGAAGAACCCTGGAGATACTAGAAGGTTTCAAATATACTATATATTTCTAAGACAGAGATTTAGGAACCAGATTTTAAATTGTAAGACATTTCCAGGGGCAGATGTGGACTCTGACCACAATCTATTGGTTATGAACTGTAGATTAAAATTGAAGAAACTGCAAAAAGGTGGGAATTTATGGAGATGGGACCTGGATAAACTGAAAGAACCAGAGGTTGTACAGAGTTTCAGGGAGAGCATAAGGGAACAATTGACCGGAATGGGGAAAAGAAATACAGTAGAAGAAGAATGGATAGCTTCGAGGAATGAAATAGTGAGGTTGCAGAGGATCAAGTAGGTAAAAAGACGAGGGCTAATAGAAATCCTTGGGTAACAGAAGAAATATTGAATTTAATTGATGAAAGGAGAAAATACAAATATGCAGTAAGTGAAGCAGGCAAAGAGGGATACAAAGGTCTCAAAAATGAGATCGACAGGAAGTGCAAAATGGCTAAGCAGGGATGGCTAGAGGACAAATGTAGGGATGTAGAGGCTTATCTCACTAGGGATAAGATAGATACTGCCTACAGGAAAGATAAAGAGAACTTTGGAGAAAAGAAGGGGAAGCAGAAAGGTGGAAGGAGTATATAGAGGGTCTATACAGGGGCGAGGTTCTTGAGGACAATATTATGGAAATGGAAGAGCAGGTAGATGAAGATGAAATGGGAGATATGATGCTGCGTGAAGAGTTTGACAGAGCACTGAAAGACCTAAGTCGAAACAAGGCCCCGGTAGTAGAGGACATTCCATTAGAACTACTGACAGCCTTTGGAGAGCCAGTCCTGACAAAACTCTAACATCTGGTGAGCAGGATGTATGAGACAGGCGAAATACCCTCAGACTTCTATAAGAATATAATAACTCCAATCCCAAAGAAAGCAGGTGTTGACAGATGTGAAAATTACCGAACTATCAGTTTAATAAGTCACAGCTGCAAAATACTAGTGCGGATTCTTTACAGACGAATGGAAAAACTGGCAGAAGCCGAACTCGGAGAAGATCAGCTTCGACTCCGTAGAAATGTTGGAACACGTGAGGCAATACTGACCCTACGACTTATCTTAGAAGAAACATTAAGGAAAGGCAAACCTACGTTTCTATCATTTGTAGACTTAGAGAAAGCTTTTGACAATGTTGACTGGAATAATCTCTTTCAAATTCTGTAGGTGGCAGGAGTAAAATACAGGGAGCGAAAGGCTATTTACAATTTTTACAGAAACCAGATAGCAGTTATATGAGTCGAGGGACATGAAAGGGAAGCAGTGGTTGGGAAGGGAGTGAGACAGGGTTGGTAGCCTCTCCCCGATGCTATTCAATCTGTATATTGAGCAAGCAGTAAAGGAAACAAAAGAAAAGTTCGGAGTTGGTATTAAAATCCATGGAGAAGAAATAAAACCTTTGAGGTTCGCCGATGACATAGTAATTCTGTCAGAGACAGGAAAGGACTTGGAATAGCAGTTAAAGAGAATGGACAGTGTCTTGAAAGGAGGGTATAAGATGAACATCAACAAAAGCAAAACGAGGACAACGGAATGTAGTCGAATTAAGTCGGGTGAAGCTGAGGGAATTAGATTAGGAAATGAGACATAAAGTAGTAAAGGAGTTTTGCTATTTGGGGAGCAAAATAACTGATGATGGTCGAAGTAGAGAGGATATAAAATGTAGACTGCCAATGGCAAGGAAAGCGTTTCTGAAGAAGAGAACTTTGTTAACATCGAGTATTGATTTAAGTGCCAGGAAGTCGTTTCTGAAAGTATTTGTGTGGAGTGTAGCCATGTATGGAAGTGAAACATGGACAATAAATAGTTAAGACAAGAAGAAAATAGAAGATTTCGAAATGTGGTGCTACAGAAGAATGCTGAAGATTAGATGGGTAGATCACATAACTAATGAGGAGGTATTGAATAGAATTGGGGAGGAGTTTGTGGCACAACTTGACTAGAAGAAGTGATCGGTTCGTAGAACATGTTCTGAGGCATCAACGGATCAGCAATTTAGTACTGGAGGGCAGCGTGGAGGGTATGAATCGTAGGGGGAGACCAAGAGATGAACACACTAAGCAAATTCAGAAGGGTGTAGGATGCAGTAGGTACTGGGAGATGAGGAAGCTTGCACAGGATAGAGTAGCATGGACAGCTGCATGAAACCAGTCTCAGGACTGAAGACCACAACAACAACAGCAACAACGGATTTTGCTCCACGGACGAATTATAAATAGTATATCACGCTCATCGAAAGGAAAAGTGTTGGGAGACAGAATGAAGCTATTGCATAACGCGTTTCACTTCTCGTGCAAAACATAATTAGTATATGTAGCTCATCGCAAAGATAAGTGGCTGCGAGAAAAAGAGTGATAGATTTCATTCGTGTGCTTGTGTGCACACTCCTGTATGGGCATGTGTGTGTGTGAATTTGCGGTAGATTTAGCCCTTCTTTTAACTATAATCTGTCGTAGATTCCTCGGACAAAAAACCGTGCCAATTACTTGAAAGAAAGCTCAGGTTACACCAGTTCACAAGAAGAATGTGATTCGAAAAGCTACCGTCCAATATCTTCGACATCGATCTGTTGCAGAATATTAGGACTTATTCTGACATGTCTTGAACAGAAAGACTTCCTCTAAACCAACCAGCAAGGCCTCCAAGAACATCGATTACGTGAAGCCCAACTCACACTTTTCTCACATGGTAACTGAAACCTCGGGTGAAGGTAGCCATGTGGATCCAGTATATCTCGACTTCGGAAAAGACTTTGACTCAGTTCCACGACTACGATTGTTATCAAAAGTTCGATCGCATGGGGGGATGCAACTAATTATTTTGGATGGAGTGTCATCTGCAAATTGTTGAAGTAATTTCGGGTGTGCCCCAAGAAGTGTGTTGGTAATCTTTCTGTTCACGCTGCATATTTATGACTTTGTGAATAATGTTAATAGTAACCTTTTTGAAGACGACGCACTTATCTGTAACGAAGTGCTGTTTGAAAGAAGCTGCAGAAATATTCAGTGACGTCTTGATAAGATTTCAGAGTGGTTCTGAGATTGGGAACTTGCTTCAAACGTTCAGAAATGTAAAACTGTGCACTTCACAAAACGAAAAAACCTGGTACCCTGTGAATGTGATATCAATAAGTCACCGTGGGAACCGGCCAATTCATTCAAATACCTGGTTGTAGCACGTGGTAAGGATACGAAATGGAATGATCACACAGGCTTGGTCGTGGGCAAAGAGATGGTAGACTTCGGTTTAAGGGAAAATACTGGGGAAACGTGATGAGAGACCAAAACAGATTGCTTACAAATTACTCGTTCGATCGATCCTAGAATATGGCCGAAATGTGCGGAACTGGTATCAAATAGGGCTAACACAGGATATTGAACACATACGGAAGTGGACAGCGCGAATGGTCAGTGTTCTGTCTGATCCGTGGGAGAGTGTCACAGAGATGCTGAAGAAACTAAACTGGAAGACTCTTGAAGGTACAAGTAAATTATCCCGAGAAAGACTGCTTACCAAGTTACAGGAAAAAGCTTTAGAAGATGACTCTAGGAATATAAACAACCTACGTACCGCTGACGTAGGGATCGTGAAGACAAGAATAGATCAATTTAGCACGCTCGGAAGCATTTAAATTATCATTATGCTCGCGCTCTATACGTGAATGGAACGTGAAAAAAACCTAATAACTACGATAATGGGACGTACCATATGTCATGCACATCGCAGTGGTTTGCCGAGTACAAATGTAGATATAGATTGTGTTTTGAGCGGACGGGGGACTGATGAACCTTATAGGAATGGATCTGCGTCTCGGAATAAGCGAGGTAGAGCGGTTTCGGCTACTTTCTGACTTGTTCACCATTGTAAATGGAAATTCCTGTAGCTACGGCCTCCCGTCGGTTAGACCCTTCGCCTGATGCAAGCCTTTCGAGTTGACGCCACTTCGGCGACTTGCGTGTCGATGGGGATGAAAGGATGATGATAAGGACAACACAACACCCAGTCCCTGAAGGGAGAAAATCTCCGACCAAGCCGGGAATCGAACCGGGGACGTCTGGTATGACATTCCGTCGCGCTGACCACTCAGGTACCAGGGGCTGACTGTTCACCATAAAAAATGCGATATCTCGAAAGAAGTAACATCGTCCGTGCAAACCAGCCTGTAAAGCAGGCGATAGCAACTCGAACGTTTGTCAAAGGTCATCTTGAAAGCCCTGGATCTAAGGCAATTTGTAGGATGCATTGTTTATTCACTTCCGTGAAGCATTTCACTCAGTACAAACGAAAATTTATTAATAAGAGTAGGTCATTAAAAAAATAATATGTTGCAATTATATTTAACGCTCATCGTAGGAATGTACTCATTCCGTGAGAACTACTGATGCCTTTGACAGGGCCAGCCATCATGTAACTATTGAACCGGCTGTGCAAGATGTATGAGACTGCGAAATTCCGTGAGATTCCAAGAGGAATGTAATAATTCAAATTCCGAAGAAAGCAGGTGCTGAGAGGTGTGAGTATTACCGAACTATCAGTATAATAAGTCATAGCTGCAAAATAGTAACACAAATGATCTACAGAAGAATGTAAAATCTGGTAAAAGCCCACCTCGGAGAAGATCAGTTTCGATTCCGGGGAAATTGCAGGAGCGCGCAAGGCAATACTGACGCTGCAACTTCCCTTAGAAGGTAGATTCAGGAAAGGAAAGCCTATGTTTGTTGCTTCTGTAAGTTCGGAGAAAACTTTTGACAGTGTGGACTGTAGCGCTATCTTTCAAATTCTGAAGGTAGCAGAGGTGAAATACAAGAAGCAAAAGGTTGTAAACAGTATTTAACAGAAAGCAGAGGACAGTTATAAGAGTCAAGCGACACAAAAGGGAAAGAAGTCAGGGTTGTAGTCTACCCACGATGTTACTCAATCTGTACATTTAGCAAGCAGTAAAGGAAACCAAAGAAATATCGGGAGAAGGAATAAGAGTTCAGCGAGGAGAGAAAAATATTTTGGGGTTGCCTTGACAAAGTAATTCTGTCAGAGACAGCAAAGGACATGGATGAGCAGTTTGGGCCGGACAGTGTCTTGAAGGAGAATATAAGATTTCATCAACAAAAGCAAAACAGGGATAATGGAATGTAGTCTAATTAAGTCAAGTGATGCTGAGGCTATCTGTACAGCAAAATAACTGATGATGGCCGAATTAGAGAGGGTATAAAATGTAGGTCGGCAATGACAAGGAAATCTTTTCTGAAAAAGTGAAATTTGCTAACTTAGAATAAAGATTTAAGTGTTAGGAAAAGTTTTCTGAAGGTATTTGTCTGGATTGTAAACCATGTATGGTAGTGAAACGTGGACGATAGACAATTGAAACAAGAATAGGATAGAAGCTTTTGAAATGTAGTGCTACAGAAGAATGCTGGAGATTAGAAGGGTTGTTCGCGTAACTAATGAGGAGGTACTGAGTTGAACAGTGGAGAAAAGAAATTTGTAGCACAATTTGACTAAGAGGAGTGATCGGCGGATAGGACACTTTCTGAGACATCAAGGGATCACCAGATTAGCGCTGGAAGGAAGTGTATGTAAAAGTCGTAGAGTGAGAACAAGAGATGAGTACTGTAAGCAGATTCAAGGGGGCGAAAGTTGTAGTGGTTATTTGGAGATGAAACGGCATTCACAGGATGGAGCAGCGCGGAGAGCTGCATCAAACCTGTTTTGGGACTGAATACCCCAACAACAATTACAACCCCTCACGTACTATCAGTTAAGGATCCCGTCGACAACATTAGACTGATCACAGCATCCACAATGGCATTTTTCACGCGCTCCATGTTGAATGCAAAGGGAGAAAACTCTTCGTGGGATGATAGGAATACACTGTACAATGCACTTCCAGGTGTTTGGGCAGTACAGATATACAGGGTACAGAAAAAATGCCGCATTTGGTCGTAGGCATCCGATTCATTGTTCCAGTTCAGGAAAAAAATGTAGCAAAACTAGTTCCACCAATAGGTTTAGTAGAAATGCGAGCACTATGGCCAAGAGCAGATAGCATGAACTGTGCACTGTCCCATTATCGCGGTGAGGTAATAATAAACAGTAATAATAATAAACAATAATATTAATAAATAAAAATAATAACAAAACTAAATAATAATAACAAAGTTAGATGAGATAATGCCGTGGGGAACGGATATGCAGACCCATCGATGTTAGAGTCACGTTCCCGCGAGACCATTTTTTTCTCCTGTTAAATCATAATTGTATCGAGCTTAGGCCTCCACAATGCCGTACCTTGTGTATTTCTTTCTGTTACTGTTCTTTTTATTGAAACATTAGGAAATAACTTGAACTTCATACAGACATAAACGAGCACTTTGATTCGTCCATAACACAAATAAAGCCAAAAGAAAATAACAGTGGATACAGCAACAACGTCTGCATCCAATGACACATGAAGGCACAAAGATGGGCTACACTAGATTTCACATTATGCTAAGAACAATAACTCCATTCCGTACTTTTGACGTCCAGGCTTATCTTCACAGAGATGGTACGTGCACATACGAGCAACGTTCACTTTAAAGAAGATAATCAAAGGCACCACTCTGCATTTGCAAACACTCGCTGGGTCATACTGTGGTGAACCCTATGCAACACATTTGCATCCACCATTGCCGAACCAGCATGCACGCTAGCTATTAGTTCGTGTACATCCATGGGTGGAGTACTATAAACTTGGTTCTGTAATTGTCTGCAAAAACAAAAATGTCCGGGGAACGACGAGCCAGAACATTGGACCTCCACGACCAATCCATTTCGCTGGAAAAGCTTAATTTAAATAGGCACATACATTCATTCCAAAGTTTGGCGGTGTACCATCATGCTGAAACCATAGCTGTCGCCAAACACAACGTGGAACGGTTCCTAAGGCGTCAGGCAAAGTATGGCAAAGAAACGTACGATGCACGTATTCGTTCAACTTGTCCAGCAAATGGTACGCTCCAGCCCACAGGTTTACGCCAAAGCCTGCCTGAAAGCCAGGTTCACGGGTGTTCCGTCGACTATTGGCTGTTGTAGAGGTTGAAAATATCTTCACAAATGAAGTTAGATTCGTCAGTCCTATATCACGTTTTCTATAAAATGTTCGTTTTTTCCACTTGGTGCAAAAGCCGTTCGCAAAACTGTACTCCGTGAGTGCTGGTGTTGAGTTAGCCCGTAATGATACGGATGTACTTCTTCATCAAGCAACACTTCAACAACCAGTCAATCTGGAACTGCCTTGCAGTATCACTGGTTCTCTGCCGACATGATTGGTGAACGGTTTCAAGAACGTGTCCTCTGTTTGTGGAGTACGTCTAGTCCTTGGGCGATTTCTGTCCATTACTTATTGTCGAAAGCGTTGCTCCAGGCGATGAGGTAAATTTTTATTGGGAAGACGACTTGGAGGTTACCGTGCAGCATAAGCATGAGCAGCAGCAGCAGCAGTTTCGTTGAAAGGTAGCTCTGGTGGGACTATTTAATTGATTGAGTATGTCGGCAAAAAATTAGTGTACTAACAACACTTATTTTTTCAAACAATACATAAATTATACTAAACAAGTTATATATTGAATACCCTAAACAACTAACAGGTTATTTACTACTCCTCTGGGTGGATCCTGGTTGGTAAAGACAGTTTAACTAGGTGATCAGCAAGACAAGTGCTCTGGCCCTAAAGATGTGGATAGCGCAAGCTGAACTAATCTGACGCTGAGCAGACTTTAATTGATCAAATCTACTGAAGTTTCTCTACATAGGTGCAGTTCAGAGCAAGTGGCAATTGAGATCCGTGCGACCTGACAATGCCGGAGCGGCAATAGGTAACCTTGTTTGCCTCGTGCGGTGACGTGACTTGCAGCTGGCGAGATGTGTGCGGCGGAGGTGAGACGTGGAGGCGGCACCTGTGAATCGATCGCGGCCACGGAAGAAATGCGAAAATCTCATGGTCGAATGATGAGGCAGACGGATCGCAGTTTACTCTCTACCAGAGCCCTGAAATCACAGGCGCTTTCAGTGTGTGACAACCCGTTCACTGGTCTTACCAAGAACCAATTTGGCTCACTTACATGACAGAGCTCACAAGGATACCAAATGTCAAGACTGCTAAACCAAAAACTAGAAAGTGTGCCCTCGGCAAACGAGTAGTCCAAGGCGTTTGAAGTCACGTTTTTAGTACAGTAAGAACTTCACCACAGGCTCCCCAGTCCAAACGATTCGCAAGTGAAGTCAGTCTCAGGACAGGTCCCAAGTACCAACCGCAGACGCCAGAGCTTCGACATGAAGTACCTACCAGACCAAAGTCCCAAACCCAGGTGCTTCGCAACTCTCCAGAAAGAAATTCCGTCTTGAGCCAACCACAAGGCTCTAGAGGCGCTAAATCTCCCCTCCCATATGACAGCACAAACTCATGTCGAACCAGGGAAAGAGTTAAGAAACCTGCGTCTCTGAAAAGAAAAGAAACCGCCAATTACTAGCTTTTTTAAGTTTTCGCAGAGGGAAGAGATAATTTTTTTCCAAAGTCGTGTCTCTTCCCATGGCAACAAGCGAACAGATAAAATTTCAAAGATCTTTATCTAACTCCCCTGTGCTTTGGAGCTATGAGGTGTAATAAAGATTCTATCTCTAGACATTTCTCAGATCCCGGAGTTTTCTTATACAACAGAGGCTGACGGAAGTGGTTCACTGGCCTACTTGCACTATCAGCGAACACGAAAACCTGCGAATTTTTATTATGCGTGGCTCTGCACACAATGTCCGATTTACGACATCCCTTTATACTGTAGACCCAGCCGAGGCTTCTGCTGGCGCCGCAGCAAGTAGTGAGGCATTGTTCTGCTGGAGCTCTGTCTAGACGAGGGTCTACCCTGTACGGCCGTGGACCTGTCCGGCGAGATTTACCAAGGGATGGGCTCACCGGCAATTGCTTTTCCATTCCATCTTCATTACATCATGCTCAGACAGAGATTCGGAAATCAGGCATTAGTTTGCAAGGAGTGCTCGGATCACAGTTTCGTGATGACATTTAGGCTGAGGTTTAAAGGACCATCCTGAAGAATCAAGTGGGATACACAAGGTGTGGGATACGTAATGAGATATGATAAGTACTCTGAGGCTGTAGATACTGCGATAATGAATACAGACATGGTTGCAGAAGAATGCGAAGAAACTGGAAAAGAAACGGTCGTCGGGAGGACTGATTCAGCGTAGAGAAAAGTCATAACAACCTTTGTCGTAATTAGAAGTAAAGGCGTCAACATTAAGAGTGCAGGAGGAATCCCACTGTTAAAGCCAGAGGAGAGAGCGGATATTTGGAAAGAGTACGTTGAAGGCTCTAACAGGAGGAAGGCTTGTGTGAAGAAGTATTTGAGGAAGTAATGAAAGTCGACGTGGAAGACATATAGGACCAAGTATTAGAGTTAAATAGAGCTTTGGAAGACTTGAGATTAAATAAAGTGCCGAAGTGATAGAAAACAAACCACCGAAATTTCTCAAATTGTTGGGTAAGTACAATTACTCATGTAGGTATGTAGAATCTATTACACTGAAGCTGTACATCAGACTCTCGGAAAAATATTATCTATACAGTCTCGCAAGGTAAGTGATAGCAGGTAAGCGGGAAAAGTAACGCACAACTAGCTTAACAGCTCATGTATCCAAGACGCTGGCAAGAATACTATTGAGAAGCGTGGAAAAGATACTTGAGGCTCTGTTACATGACGATCGATCTGACTTTAGGGAAGTTGTAGGCATTTGCTTGGTAATGAAAGCAAGACTCAAGAAAAATCAAGATTTTCTCACATGATTTGCGATCTGGAAAACTTGTTCGACAATGTAAAATGGTACAAGATGTTCGAAATTCTGAGAAATCAGGAGTAAGCTGTAGGAGAAGACGGATAGTGTGCATTATGTACAGCAACCAGGAAGACACAATAAGAATGAAAGACGAAGTTCTCAGATTAAAAGGCTGTGATACCCATACTGTTCAATGTAAATATAGAAAAGCAATGAGGGAAATAAAAGAAAGGTACAAGTCTCGGATTAAACGACAAGGTGAAAAGATATCAACGAAGTATGTTAGATTCAAATGTCAGCGATAATTTGAAGGAAAAATTCCAGATATGTACGTTTGGTGCCCAACACTGTGTGATAGAGAGTGAGGGACTGAGGGGAATCCGGAGGTGAAGAAAATTGAAGGGTTTGACATTTGGTGGTCTGGAAGGATGTTGAAAGACAGGTGGAGGTGGAGAGATTCTCTGCAGAATTGGTAAAGAAACGTACGTTTGGTTTCTGATGATAAATAGAAGGACAGGATCATAGGACATGTATTAAGACATCAGGGATTAAACCGTTTGCATAAATTACCAATAATTACATTTCTTCCGAATACTATCATTAACGCATGATATAATGTAGTGGAGGTTACAGGTTGCGAAACCATTGTATGAACATCCTCTTCCTCACATAGGCCACCCGTTACAAACACACTTTGTACTTTGTACCACATTTTTATGACAGTAAAATTGAGGCATGTACATGACATATGCCTAAATATCTCATGAAAATACTTTCTCTGAATTATAGGCTGTTTTGACAGTAGACTAGAAATTGTTTAATTATTCACTCCGCAACAAAGACGAAGTAATTCACAGCACATCATAAGAGTAACTACGTACTGACTACTACACTGCTGAGTATCCTACAGTGCATTATTGTTAGTGTGTTTGGTGGCAGCCATCAGACACAAAGCACTGGCAGCCTGGACTTCTCGAATTTCTGACAGTTCAGAAGAAAGGAACCCAAAAATCAAATGATTTGCAAACAATAAGTACAGTGCACAGTAACTTGGTTGATTTTCAGTGGGGGTGCAGGGTGTGGATAAAACAAGTGTCCTTAGGGACAGAAGTGGTGTAGAAGAGCATGTTTTGTAAGAAGAGCCTAGCATATAAGTAGACAGTTAGGCTTCTTTTCTTTGGAGTTCTAGGTACGACTCACAGTTTACTGAGAATTGCTTCATCACTGTGCTGAAATGATTGTAAGTAGCAAGCAGTACCAACTGTCTCATTGACTCATTAGTTCGTGATGCCTACAGAAATTAAATATAACTCATCTTTCGTCATTTTACTAATGAAAGTATTCAAAGAAAATTCGTTTTCGTTCTGGAGTTTAGTTAAATGTGAATGGTCATGGCGGAAGGTGAAGCGCGGGGGTTGTGGGAGGTGAAGCGCGGGGGTTGTGGGTGGTGGCGGTAGGGGGGGGGGGAGGGAGCGGGCTCGTGTATGTGTACTAGTTAATATATAACTGCACTTGGGGGTAAATGTCTCATCATAGAGGTTGGGAACCACTGTGCTAGAGGGAGCTGTAGTGGGTAAAAACTACGGAGCAAGACATATAGGAGTACTTTACACAGATAATTAAGGTTGTAGGGTACTAGTCCTTCTCTCGTACTAAAGGACTGCAAAGTAGAGGAATTCGTCGCCAAGAAAACAGACAGAAGACTGGTGACTCAAGAAATAAAAAATTAAAAAAAACGATTTACTCAACAATTGGTGACTTCAACTGTATATGGCATCCCTGAAGAAACTTATGGATTGTCTTCTACATCTACATCCACATAGATACTCCGCAAGCCACTGTACGGTGCGTGGCGGAGAGTATCTTGTACCACTGTCAGTGCCGGCCGGAGTGGCCGCGCGGTTCTAGGCGCTGCAGTCTGGAACCGCGAGACTGCTACGGTCGCAGGTTTGAACCCTGCCTCGGACATGGATGTGTCTGATATTAGTTAGGTTTAAGTAGTTCTAAGTTCTATGGGACTGATGACCTGAGATGTTAAGTCCCATAGTGCTCAGAGCCATTTGAACCATTTGAACCTAATCTCTCCAATCTTATTGCTGTGGTCCTTACGCAAAATGTAGGCTGGCGGCAGTAGAATCGTGCTGCTGTCCGCGTCAAAAGCCGAGTCCTTGAATTTTCTCAGTAATGCTCCTCGAAAAGAGCGTCACCTTTCTCTCCGGTGACTTCCATCCGAGTTCGCAAAGCGTCCCCGTAATACTTGCTTTGTTGTTCGAACCTGCCTGAAACAAATCTAGCAGCCCGCCTCTGAATTGCTTCAGTGTCTTCCTTTAATCTAACCAGGTACGGACCCCAAACATTTGAAGAGTAAACAACAATTGGTCGCATTAGTGTCCTATATGCGGTCTCCTTTACAGATCAGTCACACTTTCCTAAAAGTCTCTGAATAAACTGAAATCGACCATTCGCCGTCCATTCTGCAATCCTTACTCGGTTTTTCCTACTCATCTGCATTAATTTACGTTTTTATATATTTAGAGCTAGTTGCCATTCATTGCACCAAATGTACCTCTCGATAGCTGATTGACCAATGCGACGGAATGCCATGTAAAGGAGCCCAGGTTCGATTCCCGGATGAGTCGGGTGTTTAAAGTTCGTGGAAAAAGGGACCGATGGCCCTAGTAGTCTGGTCCCTCCAATCCCACAAACCAACCAACCAACTGTGCGTTGTGTTTTCTTCATGACCATCATGTCATCCGTATCGACACACAAGTCGACGAAGTGGCGTCAACTCAAAAGACTTGCACCAGGCGCCCGGTCTACTCAACGGGAGGCCACAGACACGAGACATTTCATTTCATTACACCAAATAGAAATTTTTCCTCTACAATCACTCAACGACGACACATCCAATCTTCAGCGAACAGCCGCAAACTGCTGCTTACTCTGTCTGCCAGATATTTTTTATTTTTATTTTATTCTATTTTTTTGAGTCATCAGTCTTCTGACTGGTTTGATGCGACCCGCCGCGAATTTCTCTCCTGTACTAACTTCTTCTACTCAGAGTAGCACCTGCAACCTACGTCCTCGTGCTGGATATGTTCCAATCTCTCTCTTCCTCTACATTTTTAGCCTTCTACAGCTCATTCTAGTACCATGGAAGTAATTCCCTGTAGTACCATGGAAGTCATTCCCTGATGTCTTAGCAGATGTATTATCATCCTGTCCCCTCACATTGTCAGTGTTTTCCGCACATTACTTTCCTCTCCGATTCTGCGCAGAACCTACTCATTGCTTACCTTATCAGTCCTTCTCATTTTCAACATCCGTCTGTAGCACCACACGTCAAATGGTTCGATTCTCTTCTGTTCAGGTTTTCCCACAATCCATGTTTCACTACCATAAGATGCCATGCTCCAAACCTGTATTCTCAGAAATTTCTTCCTCCAATTAAGGGTCAAATGGCTCTGAGCACTATGGGACTTAACATCTGAGGTCATCAGTCCCCTAGAACTTAGAACTACTTAAACCTAACTAACCTAAAGACATCACATACATCCATGCCCGGGGCAGGATTCGAACCTGCGACCGTAGCGGTCGCGCGTTTCCAGACTGAAGCGCCTAGAACCGCTCTACCACACCGGCCGGCGTCCAATTAAGGCCTATGTTTCATACTAGTAGGCTTCTCTTGGCCAGATATGCCCTTCTTGCCACTGCAAGTCTGCTTTTGATGTCCTCCTTGCTCCGTCCGTCATATTTTGCTGCCTAAGAAGTATAATTCCTTAACTTCATCTACTTCGTGACACCAATCCTGATGTAAAATTTCTCACTATTCTCATTTCTGCTAATTCTCATTACTTTCGTCTTTCTTCGATTTACTTTCAGTCCATGCTCTGTTCATTCCATTCAGCAGATGATGTAATTCTTTTTCACTTCCACTCAGGATAGCAATGTCATCAGCAAATCCTTTCACTTGAAATTTTAATTCCGCTCATGAACCTTTCTTTTATTTCCATCATTACTTCCTCGATGACAGATCATTTATACAGGGTGAAAAGTATTTAAACCGACATACTCTGGGAGGTTTTAGGGGACATAAAAACAAATATTTTTCCCTAATGTCATTTTTTTTCCTATGAGGAGTATTTAAACCGGTAGAGGAAGATTTCTCTGGCGCAAATTGATTAAACCAACAAACACTTTTCCATTTTTTATGACCAAGAGACAACACATTAAAACAACCCAATTTCAATTACAGTAGATTTTCAAAAATGCCTCCATTGTCACGTAAACAAAGGTTACACCGTCGGATCGTGTTCTATCTACAAGGGCAAAAACCCCAGGAGTATCCTGAATTGGTCCTGCTGCTGCTACTATCCGGGCAACCAGATCCTCTTCTGATGTAACAGGAGCTGCGTAAACAAGGTTGCGCATCTCTCACACACAAAAAAGTCCAGAGGGGACGTATCTGGGGGTCGATCAGGCCATGCTACTGGACAACCTCTGCCAATCCACGTTTCTGGGAACTGTCGGTCCACGAATCGACGCACACGACGACTGAAACGTGCCAGCGCCACGTCATGTTGGAACCACATGCGTTGTCTTGTATGGAGTGGGACGTCTTCCAGCAATTCTGGCAAATATCTGGCGATAAATTGTAATAGTGCCTGCCATTTAATGACCTAGGTAGCAGATACGGCCCAATTAAACAGTCCCCAACAACACCGACCCACACATTAACGAAGAACCGCACTTGATGAGCGCTAGTAACTGTGGCATGTGGGTTATCCTCACTCCAAACATGCGAATTGTGCATGTTGAAGATTCCATCACACCTGAACGTTGCTTCAGCGATAAACAACACAGAAGATGGAAATGTAGGATGCATTTCACGCTGTCCCAAGTACCACTGCGAATACTGTGCTGTGGGTGGATAATCAACTGGTTTCAGGTTGTGGACACGCTGTAAGTGAAATGGACGTAGCAATTGCTCTCGAAGCACTGTTCTTACACTCGTCTGATTCATCCCCATGTTACGTGCAATTGCACGAGTGCTGATTGAAGGATCCCGCTCCACATGCTGCAAGACAGCTTCCTCAAATTGCAGCTTTCTTACCGTGGTACGGCGTCCCTGTCCAGGTAATCTGCTAAATGACCCGGTCCCACGCAGACGTTGGTACACAGCAACAAAGGTCGTATGATGCGGAATACGGCGATTAGGATATTGTTGTTGATAAGCCCGCTGTTCAGCTCGTCCGTTGTGGTGCGCTACGTAGTACGCACCAACCATATCAGTGAACTCACTCCAGGTGTATCCCTCCATTAGTAAACAGAGACAATGCACTACTACAGTGGTGGACAGCAGTTGCTTACAACTGAAGAGCGTAATACGCCCTCTAACAACTGAAGATCGTAATACAGCCTCTAACAACTGAAGAGCGAAACACGGTCTCCACTGGTTTAAATACTCCTCATAGGAAAAAATGACATTAGGGGAAAATGTTTGTTTTGATGTCCCCTACAACCTCCCAGAGTTTGTCGGTTTAAATACTTTTCACCCTGTATTCATAGAAAATAACAACGGTCCTATCGCTCCTCCCTGGGGCCTCCCAACGGCACCCTTGTCTCTGATGAACTCGCCATCAAGGACAACGTACTTGGTTCTGTTGCTTAAGAAGCGAGCCACTCCCATACCTGGGAACCCGCTTCAATATGGCTGCCGAATCGGTAGCAAGGCTCCACATTCGAACGCAGTTTTCTTAGATTGAAGTAAATGTTTTTCACACAGTGTGTTCATTGCTTACTCGTTATGCATTGTAATTTACACAGGAAGAGTGAGAAAAGTTTAGTAGTGATTCGTGCAAAGGCGCTTGTCCGCCGAGTGAGAGTAACGGTCACTGCCCCCGCACCAGCCCGGCGCGTGTCGGTTTCTCGCGTCAGCCATTCGGTTCTCACGCACCAGCACGCCGCGCCACCCTCGCCACGCAGCACTGCACCAACCTCGACGTGAGTGACAATGGCAACCAACCAGAGCAGCTGCCAGGTAACTCCCTGCTCGCCGAGCGCATCTAGCCCGCTGCGTCAGCGAGTGAAATCAAAGGACGGCTTTGCAGACTGCGGACCTTCGTGCGACTGCTGCTGTTGCTAATGGACATCCTTGCCAGAGGTGAGCGCACCTTAATAGCCCGTTTGGACAAACTCATAGAAGACTTGTATCAAGACAGCGGCTGACGTTGCCGACTCTGCCTCCACGTTTAAGTGTAGACACTGGAGGAAACTACTCCGTTTGAGCTAGCGACACCACACTCGCAAGGGCTGAAAGTGACGCACGTAATGATGGTGCAGTGAGACGAAGTAATTCTGCAGATATGGGAATACCAGTTAGACAATTAGATGCGTCAAATGCAGACAAAATCGCTGTATTTGATTACGTCTTGGCTAAATTTGTAAGCGAATTAAGACAGAAGATGGCATCCATTGGCGTCTCAGATAATGTACGAAATAAAATATGGGCGCATGCTCTTACACAATGTAAACTAGAAGGCCAAACCGAAGAACCTCATAAAGAGAATCGCAGACTGCGGATAGAATTGGCTGTTGGCAATGCCCCAGTTGCACAGGAGGCGGAAATAAATGACTTTAAAAATGAGAACCAAAGACTAAGAGAAGAAAGCAGGCCCGTCCCACTATCCTTTGAGGCAGTCACAGCAGCTAGCACAGTACTTGAACAAGAAAGTAAGGTTCAGAAAATGGATGGAACAAGCTAAGGCCAAAGAAGCAAGTGCTGTTTTCTTCCAATCAGCCGATAATCAAGATCCAAAGGCTGTAAGAGAAGCCCTAGCAAACACTATGAACCCCAGACAGGATCAAAATGGCTCAAATGGCTCTGAGCACTATGGGACTTAACATCTATGGTCATCAGTCCCCTAGAACTTAGAACTATTTAAACCTAACTAACCGAAGGACAGCACACAACACCCAGTCATCACGAGGCAGAGAACATCCCTGACCCCGCCGGGAATCGAACCCGGGAACCCGGGCGTGGGAAGCGAGACCGCTACCGCACGACCACGAGCTGCGGACCAGGATCAAAATTAAGGCCATCAACTCGCCAGCAAACGCTATGATTCTGGAAGCGGAGGCACGGCAGGATAAAAGAAAAATCATAGATAAAATTGCGCAGACAAACAATATCAAATGTGAAGAGCCCAGAAAACGTAGACCGCTTCTGGCTAGCTATCAGGAACCTACTACACTAAGATTCGAGTAGATTTCCACACCATGTTATAGTTCGGGGTGGAGATTTTAATTTGCCGTATATAGACTGGGAGACTCAAACGTTCATAGCGGGTGGCAGGGACAAAGAATCCAGTGAAATTTTTTAAGTGCTTTATCTGAAAACTACCTTGAGAAGTTAAACAGAGAACCGACTCGTGGCGATAACATATTAGACCTTCTGGTGACAAACAGACTCGAACTATTTGAAACAGTTAACGCAGAACAGGGAATCAGCGATCATAAAGCGATTACTGCATCGATGATTTCAGCCGTAAATAGAAATATTAAAAATGGTAGGAATTTCTGTTTAGCAAAAGTGACGGAAAGCAGATTACAGAGTACCTGACGGCTCAACACAAAAGTTTTGTCTCAAGTACAGATAGTGTTGAGGATCAGTGGACAAAGTTCAAAACCATCGTACAATATGCGTTAGATGAGTATGTGCCAAGCAAGATCGTAAGAGATGGAAAAGAGCCACCGTGGTACAACAACCGAGTTAGGAAACTGCTGCGGAAGCAAAGGGAACTTTACAGCAAACATAAACATAGCCAGACAAACAAAAATTACGCGAAGCGAAATGTAGTGTGAGGAGGGCTATGCGAGAGACGTTCAATGAATTCGAAAGTAATGTTCTATGTACTGACTTGTCAGAAAATCCTAAGAAATTTTGGTCTTATGTCAAAGCGGTAGGTGGATCAAAACAAAATGTCCGGACACTCTAATACCAAAATGGTACTGAAACAGAGGATGACAGACTAAAGGCCGAAATACTAAATGTCTTTTTCCAAAGCTGTTTCATAGAGGGAGACTGCACTGTAGTTCCTTCTCTAGATTGTCGCACAGATGACAAAATGGTAGATATCGAAATAGACGACAGAGGGATAGAGAAACAATTAAAATCGCTCGAAAGGGGAAAGGCCGCTGGACCTGATAGGATACCAGTTCGATTTTACACAGAGTACGCGAAGGAACTTGCCCCCCTTCTTGCAGCGGTGTACCGTTGGTCTCTAGAAGAGCGTAGCGTTCCAAAGGATTGGAAAAGGGCACAGGTCATCCCCGTTTTCACGAAGGGACGCCGAACAGATGTGCAGAACTGTAGACCTATATCTCTAACGTCGATCAGTTGTAGAATTTTGGAACACGTACTACGAGGGCCGTTCAGAAAGTAACCTCCGGTTGATTTAAAAAAATACACCAAGTTAAATAAAAATATTTTAATATATACATCTTACAACTACATCTTTGCACTATTTTTCTACATAGTCTCCATAGCGATTGAGGCACTTATCGTATCTCTTCACAAGCTTTGAAATTCCTTCTGCATAAAAATCACCCGCTTGTGCCTGGAGCCAGCCTGTGACCGCATCTTTGAGCTCTTCGTCGTCATCAAACCGCTGTGACCCGAGCCATTTCTTCAAATGCATGAAGAGGTGATAATCACTTGGCGCCAGGTCTGGGCTGTAAGGTGGATGGTTGATAACGTCCCACTTGAAGGACTCAAGAAGGGCCGTTGTTCTGCGAGCAGAGTGAGGACGGGCGTTATCGTGCAAAAAAACGATACCGGAAGTCAGCATACCACGGCGTTTGTTCTGTATAGCTCGTCGTAACTTTTTTATTGTTTCACAGTACACGTCTTGATTAATGGTCGTACCACGTTCCATGAATTCAACCAACAACACCCCTTTGGCACCCCAAAACACCGTTGCCATCAGTTTTCTGGCAGAAAAATCTTGTGAGGCTTTTCTTGGTTTGGTAGGCGAATTTTAATGTGCCCACATCTTTGATTGTTCTTTTGTCTCAGGGTCCACGTACTTAATCCAGGTTTCGTCACCGGTCACGATTCTGTTTAACAATGGTTCTCCTTCGTCCTCATAACGTGACAGAAAGTCTAATGCAGAGGCCATTCTTTGAGTTTTGCGGTGGTCGGTAAGAATTTTGGGCACCCATCGTGCACAGAACTTACGGTAACCCAATCTTGCTGTCACTATCTCGTACAAGAGAGTCTTAGAAATCTGTGGAAAACCAGTAGACAACTCCGACATTGAGAAACGTCGATTTTCATGAACTTTTGCATCAACTGTCTGAGCGAGTTCGTCAGTCACCAATGATGGTCTATCACTCCTCTCTTCATCATGAACGTTTTCTCGTCCACTTTTAAATAAACGTACCCATTCACGGACAACTCCTTCACTCATAACTCTTGGTCCGTACACGGCACAAAGCTCACGATGAATAGCTGCTGCAGAATATCCTTTGGCTGTAAAAAACCTTATGACAGCACGCACTTCACATTTGGCGGGGTTTTCTATTGCAGCACACATTTCAAACTGCCACAAAAACTAAACTAGCGCAGGTACGACGTTCACTCGACCACGGCTTGATGCCGACTGACCTGTTGAGTGCGTGAACGCACAGACGGCGTCGCTACTCCCCCCACAACCCGCACTGTGACCAATCGAAGGTTACTTTCTGAACCGCCCTCGTATATTCGAGTATAATGACTTTTCTGGAGACTAGAAATCTACTCTGTAGGAATGAGCATGGGTTTTAAAAAAGACGGTCGTGTGAAACCCAGCTCGCGCTATTCGTCCACGAGAGGGCCATAGACACGGGTTCACAGGTAGATGCCGTGTTTCTTGTCTTCCGCAAGGCGTTCGATACAGTTCCCCACAGTCGTTTAATGGACACAGTAAGAGCATATGGACTATCAGACCAATTGTGTGATTGGATTGAAGAGTTCCTAGATAACAGAACGCAGCATGTCATTCTCAATGGAGAGAAGTCTTCCGAAGTAAGAGTGATTTCAGGTGTGACGCAGGGGAGTGTCATAGGACAGTTGCTATTCACAATATACATAAATGACCTTATGGATGACATCGGAAGTTCACTGAAGCTTTTTGCAGATGATGCTGTGGTGTATCGAGAGGTTGTAACAATGGAAAATTGTACTGAAATGCAGGAGGATCTGCAGCGAATTGACGCATGGTGCAGGGAGTGGCAATTGAATCTCAATGAAGACAAGTGTAATATGCTGCGAATACAAAGAAATAAAGATCCTTTATCATTTAGCTACAATATAGGTCAGCAACTGGAAGCAGTTAATTCCATAAATTATCTGGGAGTACGCATTAGGAGTGATTTAAAATGGAATGATCATATAAAGTTGATAGTCGGTAAAGCAGATGCCAGACTGAGATTCATTGGAAGAATCCTAAGGAAATGCAATCCGAAAACAAAGGAAGTAGGTTACAGTACGCATGATCGCCCACTGCTTGAATACTGCTTAGCAGTGTGGGATCTGTACCAGATAGGGTTGATAGAAGAGATAGAGAAGATCCAATGGAGAGCAGCGCGCTTCGTTACAGGATCATTTAGTAATCGCGAAAGCGTTACGGAGGTGATAGATAAACTCCAGTGGAAGACTCTGCAGGAGAGACGCTCAGTAGCTCGGTACGGGCTTTTGTTAAAGTTTCGAGAACATACCTTCACCGAAGAGTCAAACAGTATATTGCTCCCTCCTACGTATATCTCGCGAAGAGACCATGAGAATAAAATCAGAGAGATTAGAGCCCACACAGAAGCATACCGACAATCCTTCTTTCCACGAACAATACGAAACTGGAATAGAAGGGAGAACCGACAGAGGTACTCAGGGTACCCTCCGCCACACACCGTCAGGTGGCTTGCGGAGTATGGATGTAGATGTAGATGTAGAAGAGATAAGGACTTTCTAGAGGAACTTTATATGATAAACTTGAGTTAGCATATTTCAAAGGAAAAGTAGCAATAAAGTTCAAGACAGGACCAAAGGGGAAAGCTACAGTTAATTTCGTAATAGAGGTCTCCCCCGATGTTCGCCGACTACTACTCCATAGAGTGTTTGAAGCACTGACCACAAAAGATGTAATTGTATGAGGTTGCCTCAACTGCTGGGGCCTTGGACATCCACTTAGACATTGTGCGAGGAAACAGGTGTGTGGGAAATACGCAAAGCCAGGAGACAAGAACGGAGACTGTCGAGAGGCGGATTTGTAGAATGGCGATCACCAAAGAATTGTCAAGAAAAAGCACCAAAGGTTGCCCACAGGGGTCCTTACGGGGACCCATATTCTGGGATATTCTTATTGAGGCACTGATACACAACCTAGACAGCGATGATAGAGTAAAGAGGGTAGTAACGTAAGCTAGCGATTTGCTCGTAGTGGTATCAGGAAACTCGAGAAGGCACTTGGAACAGAAGACTATGCAGTATCTCATAGACACCAATAATGTCGTAATAATAATAAACTTTCAATTGCACCTAATAAAACGATCTACATTTACAGAAAGGTGAACTTAAGAGAAATCTCAACATTAAGACAATTAACATAACCTTGCAACGCTAAATCGTGACATGATACTGTAAGATAGCAAGAACTATGCCCCTTACATGAAGTCATTAAAGGTAACCTAACTCACGTTGAACGAACAGTAGGGATGAACAAAAATGACTAACAAGGCACAATGCATCTTGTAGAGGGTATAGTATTGCCGTATTGGAATAATTAATGATGGGTGCTGGTTTTAAAGTCATTCACACAACATGAAAACTTTGTGGAAACGCGTCGATTTACTGGAGGCTAGTTTATCCCAGGGAAGTATTCGAGCTGACCACCGTGGCCGGCGGGGGAGCAGCGAGGGGAAGTGACAATAGGCAGCTTAGGGCGGCTCAAGCTCTGAGAAAGCGGTAACGGGGCGCGGCCTCCAGCTGCCTTAAGATGAGTGACAATGAGTGGGTGGTTGACCCTATGCTGGTGTACCGGGAAGTAGATGGAGAACTTGTATGCCTGTTGATAAATGTCCATCGTACCGTTTTCAGTGAAACATGCGAGAAAGCCGTGCGATTCTACTGTGGAGCGGTCAACTGAGGTCAAAATATGTGTGTGACTATAGCAACTTCACGCTGAATTCACGGTCTGCAGAGTCTGAAGTAACTCAGGTGAAGAGCGACAGAATGAAATACGCCACCCTCCGATGCGAACATAGGACCGAGGAATTTGAAGTACTCTCCTGGGAGTCAGAATTCTGGAAAAATTGGTGTTTGTGCAGATGCTAACCTTGATGGGTGGCCTGGGAGGAGCTAAATAGCAGAAGTTGAGAGGAAGGGAAATTTTGTGGGAATTTGTTCGCTTCCCAGAGTAGGCAGCGCTGGGAAGCGACACATAATTAACATGGGATCAATTCTGAATCAATTAATGTCAACACTGCCACCGCAGTTCAATCAGGAGTCACAGGGCCTTATTACTTTCTTTGCGTTATCCGACATTGCGGCAGTTTTGCACACTCTGTTGATCTGTTGGTCAATTAGCTGGGGTGAACACACGCCAAAACCAGACAAGTGATGGGTGGGGTGTGTAAGTAGGCTGTCTAGGTTTTTATAGTGGTAACACCACGTAGCGCTCTGTATGAAAATCACTGGCTATGCTGTGTGCAGTCTGTGGCTGGGCGGCATTGTTGCAATATTCGCTATTGTAGTGTTGGGCTGTTGGCTGTTAACAGCGCGTAGCGTTGCGCAGTTGGAGGTGAGTCACCAGCAGTGGTGGATGTGGGGAGAGAGATGGCGGAGTTTTGAAATTTGTAAGACTGGATGTCATGAACTGCTATGTATATTATGACTTTTCAACACTATGAAGGTAAATATATTGTTTGTTCTCTATCAAAATCTTTCATTTGCTAACTATGCCTATCAGTAGCTAGTCCCTTCAGTAGTTTGAATCTTTTATTTAGCCCGCAGTAGTGGCGCTCGCTGTATTGCAGTAGCTTGAGTAACGAAGATCTTTGTGAGGTAAGTGATTTGTGAAAGGTATAGGTTAATGTTAGTCAGGGCCATTCCTTTGTAGGGATTATTGAAACTCAGATTGCGTTGCGCTAAAAGTATTATGTGTCACTTTAGTGAATGTTTGAGTACGTTCAGTTTTGCTCAGCTGTTTGAAAAGCAAACAATGTAAGAGGTTTATCAGCACAGTAATTCATAAATTTTTCTAAGGGTACGTTACATATGTCGACCCTTAGCCGAGGATACCTCACTGGAATCTTCTGATTTTTTCTTGTAGTTTGTGTAATTAGTGTAGCTATTGTTTATTGCTAGTGCGTAATTGTAGAGAGAATCTCCTTTGTAGTTGCAGTCTTTCATTGTTCTACAGTAAAACAGTTGTGGCATGCATGTAGATTTGCACCAAGTATTTCGCATTTGCGCTTGCGATTAACTAGAAATTATTTTCACTGCTACGTTAATGTGTTTTCTTATTTTTGCTCTTCAAATTGTGCTTTTCTGTGTTAACGTGTGAAATATTGTGACAATTATGGCTTGTGAAAAACGTAATACTAGGCTCCAAAGTAAACTGAGAAATGACAGTGAAGACGAAAGCAGAGTGTTAGCGTCACCGTGTAATGAATTAACTAATGTTCAACATAGTAATTTGGTAATTGTGCATAGGGAAATGGAGCGGGCTGCAAATAATGGTGTAGGCAGTGAAAAAATTAGTGAACAGGGAACCATTATCGATCGATCGGTCGGCAACAGCTCGCCCCAGGAATCCGAAATGACAGGACGCAATCTTGCAAATACTGTAGATTCAGGCTTTGGGTCCTCACAGTTTTCTCAAATAAGTCAAGACACATTTTCTGCTTGTCAAAATGTGAATGTTGCCGTTGCAGCTTCACTGCCGAAAAGCACTGAGGAACATGTTTCAGACACCAGTGCATTGTTATTACAGTTAACGCAACAAATGGGCCAAAGGCTACAAAGTTAGACACAACGCTTGAACAAAATCAGAAACAAATGGGACAAAATCTTCAAAAGTTAGACACAATGGAGCAAAATCTTCAAAAGTTAGACACAATGGGACAAAAATCTTCAAAAGTTAGACACAATGGAACAACACCAGAGACAAACACAGCAACAGTTAGTCGCAATGGAGCAAAAGCTTCAAAAGTTAGACTCAGTGGAACATAAGCTTGAACAAACACGTGAAGATTTAACTACTGAGTTACATAACATTGAATCGAAATGTCAAAAAGTTTGTAATGACGTAAAAACACAAATTTGTGAGCATTTTCAACCTATTTTTTCGCTGCATGAAAATGCATTACAGATTCACGAAGCAGCCATAAAAGAACTGCAAACTATTGTTCATGAAAATCGTGAGACCTTGCAAGCTAAAATTGACTCAGTTGCATCTACCGATTCGGTTACGCAACTTGCAAAAACTCAGGAAAACTTAAAGAACACAGTAGATACTCTGAAAATTGGTTCAGAAAGACACATGGAGGAAATTGGTTCATTATCAGAGAAAGTAGTTGAACTTTCGGATCAGCTAAATAATTTATCTACGAAGGCAGATGATAATCTGAATAACACAAAACCGGTAGTCTTTAATGACACAGAAGAGTGCGAACAAATTAGGAAATTCAAACAAAATCAGAATCAAATTAATACACAACACCAAAGAGAAATTCGGGAAGTGCAAGATCAGCTGACACAGATAATACAAGAATTACGTGTTTCAGAGGACACTCGCGCCCCAATATGGGAAGAGGGACATAGAAATACGGAACAGCCACAAAATAATAACACAGCGCATTTCGGAAATTATGAAAGAAGTTGGAAAGGTGCACCGAATTTTGAAATGGAACCGCCGAAACGACGTAACAATGACCGATATGCGACTCGCCGACATGCTGATTTTGACTATAAGCTGTTCATTACTACATGTAAATTTAAAACATTTAAGAATTCTGGCAACGACATTCGTCCACAAGCGTGGCTCCATCAATTCTCTCATTGTTTTCCTCCCAACTGGTCATTAGAGCACAGATTAGAATTTATGTGTGGCTATTTAGAGAATGAACCAGCTGTAAGAATGCGATGGGTCATTCGCGATTGTCACAGTGAAGGAAAATTTTACCATGCCTTCCTCTCAGCATATTGGTCTCAAGCCACACAAGACCGAGTAAAACATAGCATCATAATGATGAAACATTTCGAACAATCTGAATTTTCCAGTCTTGTGAAATGTTTTGAAGACATGTTGCACAAGAATCAGTACCTGTCAAACCCATACAGCCCCTCAGAACTCATCCGCATTTGCTTAATCAAATTACCTGAACATTTACGACATATTATTTTGGCAGGACGTTGCAAAGACGACATTGAAGCTTTTCAGGGACTCCTACAAGAATTAGAAATTGACACTGACAATTGCGGAACGCGAAAACAGGAACACAACAATTACAGGTCACATCCGTCGCAATTCCGCAATGAAAGAAATAATAACTGGACACGACAACACTATTCTCACAACACAAATCGTGACCAAAACAGTCACCACCCGTATGACAACCGTTGGCAGAGTAGTAATAATTACAGAGAAAGATCACCTCTCTGCGGTAGTGACTATCACAGAGACAATCAGAGAAACAGACAATATGGGAACCAAAATAATTATTATCAAGGGAGACAGAATAACTTTAGACGCAACGGTCCAGCGCGCAGTTACGATTCAGGGAGAAATTCTCCACCACGTGACCGACAAGAAAGAAACTATGGAATCTACCGACATGGCGACAGACGATATGATCGTAACGACAGAGCTGAATTGCATCAGAACTGGCGGGATTCAAACAGAGCAGGGCCCTCTCGACAATGTGAATTTGTAGAAGTTAGGTCTCCAAATCCCAATAACGACTTGCGCCAACAAAGACACAATAGTCAATGACTCATACCGCTGGCAGCCACAAAATGTACTTATGAAACTGACAACGCAGGTGCAGTAGCTAGTAATTACGTAAAAATGGAAGACATTAGGGACATCTTACTCCAGGAACACGACGTAAAACGTAACAACATTGCATATCCTGTGATTCACATTACAGTAAATGTAAAATTTATGGCGGTACTTGACTCTGGCAGTCCCATTTCAGTAATTAGTGAAACAGCCTTTAGCAAATGCAAGAAATCGAACGATTGTCCCCCACTTCCGTTACGTAAGATTAAATTACAAGGTGCAATCTTTGGAAAAAGTGTAGATGTACGCCAACAAACCAACTTAGAATTCTTTTGTCAAAGCCACAGCTTCTCTATGAACTTTCTTATTGTTCCATTATTGTCGACGGAAATTATATTGGGAGTAGACTTTTTGAATGAATACAAAGCAATCTTAAACTTTCACGATACTGAAATAAGTTTAGAGAAAGAAGGTAAGTCAATAGCTTTCAAATTTGAAGATTGGCTCTCAAACCATGACGAAGAAATTAATCGGCTTTACCTCTTAGACAACAGTTCGGAATTTTCGACGGAACTTGACACTAACAATCACTCTGCAAGTACTGACAGGGATGATATCGACGGCGCATTTGATACTAATGAGTTAATTCAGAATAAAATTCAAACAATTTAGAATTGTAATGACAGTGTTAGGCAAGACCTTTTTCGAGATTTTACAAGCACATTCCACAGTTTTTACTCACAAAACAGGAACAATAAAGGGATTTCAATACCGATTTCGTGTTCGTGAGCATACTTTATAAATTTTGTGTTAGACCAAACGTAATTCCAGCACATTATAGAGACCGTGTTAGAACAGAAATACAATCTATGCTTGACGAGGGCATTATTGAGCCGGCAGTAAGCTCATACAACAATCCATTACATGTTGTTGAGAAGAAAAATGGATCGATCAGGCTTGTCTTAGATTGGAGACAAATCAATACTATCATCATTCCTGAAACCGACAGGCCTCAAACGTTAGAAGAACTTCTTCAAAATTTTAATGGTGTAAAAGTGTTGTCTTCTGTTGATCTCAGATCCAGCTTTTATCAGATCGAACTTCATCCAGAATGTAGAAAATACACAGCTTTCCTTTGTTTCGGCTTTTGTTATCAGTTTCGGAAACTTCCTTTTGGTTAGAGCATTTCTTCGGCAGCATTCATTCACGGGCTAAATTCCATATCACCTGAGTTCTTAAAACGTCACATCACCTTATATGTGGACGATATTCTGATAGCAGAAGCCTCATGGGAACAACACAATCGCATCCTCAACAGCGTGTTACATATTTTTGAAGAATCTGGAATTATAGTTAACTCGGAAAAGTCTGAATTCGGTAGTACAAAGGTGAAGTTTTTGGGACATATTATTTCTTCTGAGGGCCTTCAGCCGGATCCTGAATAGTTAGAAGCAATCAGAGCCATTCCAGTTCCATCCACAAAAAAACAAGTGCGCAGTTTTCTTGGTCTCGTAAATTTTTACCGTCGTTTTCTGAATATGCAAATTCTAGTTACACCAAAACCTTGTTCTCTCACTGGAAAAAAATACTATTTGGAACTGGGACGAACAAGCACAGTTGGAATTCAATTCTTTGAAAGAATCGCTACTTAACGCACCAATACTAGCTCATCCAGATCTGTCACAAGTTTTCTGCCTTAGCACGGATTCTTCTAAAGTCGGTCTTGGTGCCCATTTATTTCAAGAAGCCACAGAAAACGACACTACTGCTCAGAAAACCATTGCTTTTGCTAGCCGAGTGCTAACAAAATCTGAAAAAAATTATTCCGTTACTGAATTAGAAGCTTTAGCTATCGTTTGGGCATTTAACAAATTCCGTTTCTTTCTTTCTGGTAAGCACGTAAAAGTATACAGTGATCATCGTGCATTACAATTTCTTATGTCTTCAAAATTAAATCATGACAGGTTAAAACGTTTGGCATTCTTTCTGCAAGAATTCCACTTCACAGTAGTCTACATTCCCGGAAATGAGAACATTGTTGCAGACGCACTGTCACGCGCACCGGCTGGGCTTGAGAAAAGTAACACAGAAGGCAACTTCGAGAAAAATTTCAGTATTGTTTACATTCAGAAAGTCGCCTTTGAAAACTTCATCACCACATCTTTAAAGGACATTGCTCACGAACAAGATAAAGATCCGATTTGGAAAGACATCAAAAGTAAATGGCATGAAAAGACACACACTCAGATTCGGCATTATTACCTGGTTAGAAACAACATACTCTTCAAACGCTGCACTGTTGATGACAAGCTATGGGTACTTTGCATTCCAGACGAATTTGTTAATAAGCTCATTTGGTACATTCATTTCAGCTACGCACATTTTGGTCCACGAAAATGTTATCATATTCTTCGAACGACTTGTTATTTTAACAATATGGAAAAGAGAATTCGAAGAGTCTTGTCTATTTGTAAACTTTGTCAAAAGGCGAAACCATCTACTATCTCATATCGTGCTCCATTGTTTCCCATTATTCCTTCCAAATTAAAAGAATTTGCTGCTGTTGATCTCTTGGGACTCCTTGTCAGAACATCGAATGGATTTTCGTACGTTCTAATCTCTTTTGAACTTACTTCAAAATTTATTTCTTTCACTCCATTACGTAAAACCACTGGACGGTCTGTATCCAACACCTTTGTTAAAAATTTCTTACGTGAAGTTTGCCACATTGCTAAAGTCATTTCAGATAATGGACCGCAATTCAGATCTGCTGTTTGGTCACGCATGCTTCGGAATCATAAAATCAAACCTGTTTTTATTTCATTGTACTCACCACATTGTAACCTGTCTGAACGGATTATGAAAGAAATCAATAAGCTTTGCAGACTTTATTGTCACAGAAATCATCAGCATTGGGACAGATATTTACACTTATTTCAAAATGTGCTGAATGAAATGCCTCATTATTCCACTGCTTTACCACCTACACTTGTACTGAAGAATGAAGAACCACCGAACAGAACGAGAGAGCTTGTACCGTTCCCGAACACACGTAAACTTCGACACAAAGACATAATTGATTTGGCTCTTAAAAATATAAAATCTGCAGCAGCCAAAAGGAGAAAACTACGAGGTAAATCAAATGCAAAGAAATTGTATATTGGTCAGAAAGTTCTCATTAAAGCTCATTCATTGTCACATAAGATGAAACACTTGAGTCACAAATTGTTTCTAGTTTACAATGGACCTTACAGAATTCGACGTATACCACATGATAATTGCGTTGAAGTTCAAACTCTGAGTACTAGGAAGAGTAAAGGTTTACACCACATTTCACATGTAAAACCGTTTATTGAAAGATAATCTGCTTTTTAACTTTGTCTTTGCCATAAAACTTTTCACTTTACATTACTGATATGCTTTGTCAGACTTAGAATCTGTTAACATGCAACAATGTTTGATGTTAAATATTCAGTCAAGAACCAAGAGAAATTATTTAAACAGAAATTACGAATGCATTGTTATAGTGAGCAGACGACACAATGTTGTTATTTGTACATACTTGCTTGTTAGTTCCACTATCACATAACGACTATAAGGATCACATACTTAGAACATATACCGGCAACGCCAATGAGATTTTCATGTAACATTTTGGTTTACTTGAAAAGACATTCTTTATTTGAAGTACTTTCTGTGGAATTAAAGATGACTTAGCATTTGGTTTCTTTGACAGCTACACGATTATATCACGGCGCTACTAATGTGTGACACAATTTACATCGTTGCTTTTGTGCTGTATCTGCTTTATATCTGCACGGTTTTTTCTGAATTCTTCTGGAAAGTAAAACATGTTTTAGTAGCAACTTTTGTGGTATAGCTACATGAGACTGCCTTTTCCATAGCACAACAATACGTTACAGCACAGTAGTTTCTTCATCACGGCAATATGCGTAATAACTAAGATATCTATACGCAAAGCATTTCACTTTTGTTTATCATGAGGTAAGTACATTGGCTTCGGCAGAACTTAGCTTTCAGAGGACGATAACTACGACACTTCCACAGAGATTATCTTCCAACAAGACGCACAGTTTAGCGCTACAGTACACGTACTTGAGTGATTAATTTTGTACTTAAATCATTTATTTTTGAAGATATTTGAAGTACAATGATACAAAGGTTTTCCGCGATACATTTCATTCCATTGCTGTAATCTGTAACACCTGAGGGTATAATTACATTAATCCTCAAGGGGGTACACGCCTGCTTTGTGTACCATGTGTTTGGCAAGCACAAGGAGCCCTAGCTAATATGGTATTGGCTTATACAACTTTACACATTGGTACCATATTTCTCTAACACATAAATTACACAGCTATCTGATCATTTAACTGAGACAAACATTTATTTTACTACATCAATGACAGATGTTTACGTAATTACACAGGTGAATAACTTCACACTTATGAAACTGTATTTTGTCTGTACTTTGTGAACTGTTCATTTTTTTTTTTTTTGAACCATTATGATACTACGAGAGCTTTGAATGATGTATTTGGTATGGGATCATGATTTTTAAAGTACGTTTGAGGTAGATGACACTATTGAAATGAGCAAAGAATTTTCTTTAGGTTTTGAAATTATTGCAGAAAGCTACGACGTTTTTGAGATCTGGCTGAGTTTTTATGATGTTATTATTATGATGACAATGTGTATTACGCTGTTGAGGTATGTTTATGATCAATAAGCTGATGCTATATGAGGAATTTGATTATGCTACATATTTAGAATGATGAAATATTGAAGAATGTCGACGAATATGTATATGCCTAATAAGGTAAGGAATAATGAGTAGTGGTTAGGGACTCTGACTTGTGAAAAAGGATGTTGGAAACCAAGAATCGTACATTAAGAGTTATGAAATGTATGTATATGCGTAAATCTATCACAACGCTGACGAAAATTTTTTGGACACTGTTATATACACTCCTGGAAATGGAAAAAAGAACACATTGACACCGGTGTGTCAGATCCACCATACTTGCTCCGGACACTGCGAGAGGGCTGTACAAGCAATGATCACACGCACGGCACAGCGGACACACCAGGAACCATGGTGTTGGCCGTCGAATGGCGCTAGCTGCGCAGCATTTGTGCACCGCCGCCGTCAGTGTCAGCCAGTTTGCCGTGGCATACGGAGCTCCATCGCAGTCTTTAACACTGGTAGCTTGCCGCGACAGCGTGGATGTGAACCGTATGTGCAGTTGACGGACTTTGAGCGAGGGCGTATAGTGGGCATGCGGGAGGCCGGGTGGACGTACCTCCGAATTGCTCAACACGTGGGGCGTGAGGTCTCCACAGTACATCGATGTTGTCGCCAGTGGTCGACGGAAGGTGCACGTGCCCGTCGACCTGGGACCGGACCGCAGTGACGCACGGATGCACGCCAAGACCGTAGGATCCTACGCAGTGCCGTAGGGGACCGCACTGCCACTTCCCATCAAATTAGGGACACTGTTGCTCCTGGGGTATCGGCGAGGACCATTCGCAACCGTCTCCATGAAGCTGGGCTACGGTCCCACACACCGTTAGGCCGTCTTCCGCTCACGCCCCAACATCGTGCAGCCCGCCTCCAGTGGTGTCGCAACAGGCGTGAATGGAGGGACGAATGGAGACGTGTCGTCTTCAGCGATGAGAGTCGCTTCTGCCTTGGTGCCAATGATGGTCGTATGCGTGTTTGGCGCCGTGCAGGTGAGCGCCACAATCAGGACTGCATACGACCGAGGCACACAGGGCCAACACCCGGCATCATGGTGTGGGGAGCGATATCCTACACTGGCCGTACACCACTGGTGATCGTCGAGGGACACTGAATAGTGCACGGTACATCCAAACCATCATCGAACCCATCGTTCTACCATTCCTAGACCGGCAAGGAACTTGCTGTTCCAACAGGACAATGCACGTCCGCATGTATCCCGTGCCACCCAACGTGCTCTAGAAGGTGTAAGTCAACTACCCTGGCCAGCAAGATCTCCGGATCTGTCCCCCATTGAGCATGTTTGGGACTGGATGAAGCGTCGTCTCACGCGGTCTGCACGTCCAGCACGAACGCTGGTCCAACTGAGGCGCCAGGTGGAAATGGCATGGCAAGCCGTTCCACAGGACTACATCCAGCATCTCTACGATCATCTCCATGGGAGAATAGCAGCCTGCATTGCTGCGAAAGGTGGATATACACTGTACTAGTGCCGACATTGTGCATGCTCTGTTGCCTGTGTCTATGTGCCTGTGGTTCTGTCAGTGTGATCATGTGATGTATCTGACCCCAGGAATGTGTCAACAAAGTTTCCCCTTCCTGGGACAATGAATTCACGGTGTTCTTATTTCAATTTCCAGGAGTGTATATAGGATTTATTTCTACACATTTGTAACGCAAATTCTCGACCTGTGAAATTTTTTTATATGAGACTGCCACTGTAGCAGAAACTGCTGTCATAAATATTTCAGTAAGAAAGGTAAGTGACCTTGACGTAATGCGTTTTGGGCGCCCAGCTGAGAGGTCATTGTCTGACAAAAGAAAGTCATTAGGTGGAGAAAAAAAGAGGCCATTATCCTCGCCATTGACATTCCTTTAGAGAAAGCATTGCAAATACGACACGCTCATTACTTGGAAAGATACTTATATCTGCACACCTGATTATGACAAGCGTCTTTCTACGAGAGTTGAGAGAATGTTTACTAACTTATGAATGTCACATGACTATTGAATGATATTTTTATGCTTTGCCTTTCATAGTTGCTTATTTCATTTGATATCTAATTTCCAGCTGTGTTGCAGCATTGGTTTTATAAAATAAAATAAAATGCATTTGCTAATGTGAACACTTTCTGTCAACAGATCTATTAAATAATAATTTTGTGATCCACATTCTTCCAAAAAGGAGCACTTGGAAAGGAAAGAACAATAAGAAGGGACTAGTAGCAGTAACTGGATACATAATTTTCTTTTCAAGTACATGTTAATATTTTTTTTACAATAAGTTTTTGTGGTGCACCACTTTAATTACATAGACACTAAGATGTGACATAGTTTCACTTCTTGTCTCTCTTTTCTATTATTTTGTTTTGTTATTATTATTACTTGCGTAACAACGCATATACGAAAAGAGCCGCGAAATACCTTTCAGTAATGCTGTGCCATGAATTTCTTTACAAACATTAATTTTCAACAAAACAGAATATATCTTCTTGTTATTGTTCTGTATCTGGCTTTCTATTAAAGGAACATTTTTACGTTACTGTAACTCACTATAAAATTCAACATATCTTCTCTACTTTATAGTTATTGAAAATGAAAATCACTTTGTTATGAATACTGATGTTACAGTTCGCAATGATTGCCCAACATCAAAATTTTGCAGTGGATTTTTGTTAACAGTAAAACACCAATAATTACCACGACTAGCACAAGAACATGAGACTATTATAGGAGAAAAAGACTTTTTTTCTATAAGGTTTGCCAGACCAGAACTAAGCACAGCAAGATTACTATTATGTTACAAAGGTAAATTATCTTTTTTGTACTGTTAGTAATATATTATCAGCAGCCCGCGTCAACCTGCAAAACACATCATAAAATCTGCTGCTGTGCTCTGCATGTCCGAAAGCTGAAAGAAATAATTTTATTTCACTATTACCTCCCCGCTTCCTTGCGGTATGATAGACTTCATTTAATGCAGTTTGAATGCGCCGTGGCAGCGGCTCGTTCGTTCGTAGCGCAGCTCTGCACCACGGATAATATTTAAATAACTGAAAATGTCTTAAAGGGATGGGATAATATGCCGAGCAACCTATTACAAATAATAATGCAAGGTTTCATTAAATAACTCTATTCAAAACATTTAAATATGTTAATTATTACACACCTTTTAAATGAGTACGTAATGGCGTACATCTCTCAATCTTGACAAAAGAAGGCTACGCTATCGTACAATACAACGTCACAGGCTATCCTACTCCCGTAACTCCAAGAAGAAGACAGAGAAATTAATGTTCGTGCTGTATTATTTATACTAGTCACACATTCTCATCTTTGTTTGATATTTATCGTCTGTGGCGGTTTCAGTACTCGCCGACACAGATATTATCTAAAATAAATAAAAAAAAATACATACTTCCATACAATAACAAAACATGATACACAATGTTTTCTCTTTACTACATAATACGTCTTTTGCTAATAGACGTTACAATAGGTATTAGACATGGCCATCTTTATTGTAATATTTTTTCTGCTTGAGCTTTGTCATGTTTAGATATAAGTTATTGCATTTGCTGCTGCTGTTTGCCAGGCATAGTGCTACTGAATTTTAATTTGTGTTACTCTGCTAAGCCAGATTAGTACTGATTTATTTTTCTTGTTTGCTGCACATTGCGTCATATTAGTTGTAATATTACAATTGCTTTGCTAATTTGTATAATGCTGCTTGCTTTGCAAATCTGCATTTTTTTGTCATTGCGGTTTGTGTTAATTGTTTTGTGCTGCTGCATTGCCTCGTTCCTTAGTATATATATCTGAGCTCAGTAGATTTAAGTTAACTTAAGATGGGGTAGGCTATATATGAGAACGAGTTGTGATGAATTGGATGAAATGCACTGAGAAGCTCTAAGAAAATGGTTTGGCCAAAAAAAAATTTTGAAAGAGGATATGAACAAAAATTAGGGTTTAGGGACAACAGGTTTAGGTAGGATTTTCTTGGAAATAAATGATGAGGTAAGATAATGGATAATAAATAATGAGGTAAGAAATATGTGAACATATAAATACAGAAAGCAAGCTTGGATTGGATTTTTTTGGTGGAAATAAATGTTGAAATAAGACGAAAGATCTATGGAATGAAGTTTTGGGTTGGACTGCAGTACCAAATGTTACACTGAAAACAAACCCTGCCCTTTCCCCTTGTGTTATCCCACTATGTGTTAATGTACCCTTGGGTATTTGTGCTTTTCCTGTCTTTATGTGTTTAGCTGATATGAGTTATGTTGTGGAATTTTTCTAATACTATGTTATTTAATTACTATTAAAAACAGTCTTGATCACCTTGTTAGATAAATTGTGATCAAGACTGTTTTTAATAGTAATTATTTATAAGACATTGATCACTGCTGTTCCCATAATGCATTCAAAAGTAACTATGTTATTTAATTTGTAAAGATGTTTAGACATTATTTATTCTGTTTTGTTTTAATGCTCATGTGTGAAGTTGATGTTTCAAAAGTTATTCTGATCTTTTATGTATTTACTTTTGTCATAATTCCTGTAACACTGATGTATATGTTTATTTCTATTCTTTTGTAAAGCCCCTATTACTACTAATGTTATCTGTATTGTTATGTTCTTTAATGATGTATTTTGTACCTTTGTTATTGTATTCTCATGTTATAAAATTGTAATTGACACCAGTTCATCAAATTAAGTAAGTTGTAAGCATTCATTTCACTGCACATATTTCTGATGGTCATAGTATATGCACAATATGTGAGAAGTTGGGACTGTTAGTGTTTGCACGTGTGTTGATAATTCAGTGACAGACTGGATAACAGCATTGCTGGTTCTAAGGACAATTCCAAATCCTTTGTGAGTGCACAAGTGGTGATTTATGGACTTGCTATATTGTCTGCAAGACTCTTCGATGGTGATTGTGCACCTGCACAGTCGCAACAGATGGCTGCTGGCCGTCTCTAAAAGGACTGAAGTGGGTCTGCACCTTCGATGGCCCACCAATACCATTGTTTCTACAAGGACTGCAGCGGGTCTGCACCTCTGGTGGCCCACCAATACCATAATCTCTACAAGGACTGAATTGGGTCTGCACCTTTGATGGCCCACCAATACCATTATTTCTACAAGGACTGCAGTGGGTCTGCTCCTTTGGTGGCCCACTAATACCATAATCTCTACTAGGACTACAGTGGGTCTGCTCTGTGATGACCTACCTACCAATATTCTTCAAAACTTCGACTGACTCTGCTGTGGGTTTACTCTGTTGTGGCCCATTACTTGTCTGCATGTCAAGAGTCAGCACTGTCTTTCCATTGGAAGGACAACACTACTTCTTCAAGACTGCATGGAAATCCACTACTTCTGTGTGCAATTTCTTTTACTAATGAGACTGTGAAAAAAACTGTAATTACTATTATGATGAATGATCAGGACTGTCTTTATGGACTGTGAGCTTTTGACCAACAGTGTATCAATAAGTGTGTGCATTTGATATCTTTGTTATTGTAATTATGAAAAATTTCTTCAAATCTGTATTGGCCACCGCCCAAAACAATTTGTAAAATTTTTTGTGGGGAGCATGGGGGCTATGTAAGTAGGCTGTCTAGGTTTTTATATTGGTAACGCCACGTAGCGCTCTGTATGAAAATCACTGGCTATGCTGTGTGCAGTCTGTGGCTGGGTGGCATTGTAATATTCGCTATTGTAGTGTTGGGCTGTTGGCTGTTAACAGCGCATAGCGTTGCGCAGTTGGAGGTGAGTCACCAGCAGTGTGGATGTGGGGAGAGAGATGGCGGAGTTTTGAAATTTGTAAGACTGGACGTTATGAACTGCTATGTATATTATGACTTTTGAACACTATTAAGATAAATATATTGTTTGTTCTCTATCAAATCTTTCATTTCCTAACTATGCCTATCAGTAGTTAGAGCCTTCTGTAGTTTGAATCTTTTATTTAGCTGGCAGTAGTGGCGCTCGCTGTATTGCAGTAGCTTGAGTAACGAAGATCTTTGTGAGGTAAGTGATTTGTGAAAGGTATAGGTTAATGTTAGTCAGGGCCATTCTTTTGTAGGGATTATTGAAAGTCAGATTGCGTTGCGCTAAAAGTATTGTGTGTCACTTTAGTGAATGTTTGAGTACGTCCAGTTTTGCTCAGCTGTTTGAAAAGCAAACAATGTAAGAGGTTTATCAGCACAGTAATTCATAAATTTTTCTAAGTGGACGTTTCAGGTGTTACATATGGCAACCCTGCCAGGATATGATACATAGGTATTTGCTAGGAAGTAGTCTTGAAAAAGGAAATTTTTCAACATGATCCATTGCTTAGCCATTTTTAATTGAAGAAAAAAACGTGTAGCATTAGTTACAATAAGTTACACTGTCTTCTTCATGTGCTGTCCGTTCAAATTGACATTTGTAGGTGTCTGTGCATTATATTTGTGATTTGTTGCAGTACTTATGATGTGCAGTACTGTAATCAGCCAATGCTGAGCGCACAGAACACAATACTTGGTACTAGCCTTTTTGCTTTGCTTAGCCATTGTTAATTGAAAAACTTGTAGCATTAGTTACAATAAGTTACATTGTCTTCTTCATGTGCTGTCCTTTCAAACTGATATTTATAGGTGCCTATGCATTATATTTGTGATTTGTTGGAGTACTTACGATGTGCAGTGCCGTAATCAGCCGATGCTGCCACACAGAACACAATCATTGGTACTAGCCCTTTTGGGCGAATGCTTCATGAACTATTTGTCGGGTCCCTGCTCATACCCAGTGTATCAGTTTGTGTCCTGATATAAGTTTTGCATTATCTGATTATTGAGAGTAAAGGGTACTTGGGTTTTGAGTTTTCGTGTAACGTAAAAGCGCAAATGATAACGAGGCGAAAAGACAACTCAACGGCAGAATATAATCAGACTGTTACTCGGGAGAACATGGGTGATAGTAGAGAAAGCTCTACCGATGAGCGTGACGAACGCGAGCTGCAACTTCCTGAAACAGCGTCTCACGACTGGTTTAGTCCGCTGAATAGCAAGGACATTAATTCAGGCAGTGGCTCGGGGGACGCAGGGAGTACAGGAGTAATCCATAAGTATGGAAGATCCAGCCTAAGAAGCCAGAGTGTGTTGGAACAAAACGGTGTCCGACCATTATCAAATGATTCATTCACAAGTGATCCGACGGGGGCACGGAGACGGTACTTGTCTAGATATCGAAGGGTTCCTCAGAACAGAGGAGAATAGTCGCATTTTCTATCACAAATGGACGAGGATCAAAATGCGGCTACTCTCAAAAATATTACGGACATGTTGCAACAGATGCAAACGGTGAACTTAGAGCAGAGCGCCAACCTTAATGCCGAAATTAAAAAGGTGAATTCGGAGCTGAAAGAGAACCTTAATGCCGAAATTAAAAAGGCGAAATCGGAGCTGAAAGAGCAGAGCGCCAACCTTAATCCCGAATTTAAAAAGGCGAATTCGGAGTTGAAATAGCAAGTAAAAGAGGACGTAAAGCATCTCGGCGTCAAAATAGAGAAAGGGATTACCATCATCAAACGAACGGCAATTGAAGCCAAATTAATTGCGAAAGGCGCAAGGAAAATAGCGAGAGAAACTGGGGACTCCACGCAAAGCACGGCAAAAGTAGGAAGGGTCATGTTACCAAGGCTACAAAGCCGGATAAAACGTGTTGAAGAAAAGCAACAAGAGCAACCGGACCTAGGGCCTAACGAGATGTTGAAAGAGGAGGTGGCGATATTAAAAAGAAATTTAGAGGACGAGGTAAAACGCCTCATTACAGAGACATTAGGAAAGAAGAAAGGTGTAATTACTGCGTCGACTGAACCGTCACTTGCCGGAACACAGATAACCGCTTCACGGTGTGACAAAGTTGACACTATAAGCAACGGGAGCCACACCTTCATTCACAGCTCTGAGGCAACGACCGAGGTAAATACGGATAGCGCGCAGCCGTCCAGTGAGCACAATTGCTGTCGGCTGATTAGATGTACCGAACAACTGTCGAGGATACAGAAGGGGAGAGATGTGTCGGAACGAATTAGTCCACGTCCCGAAGTTCATACGAATCGTAAGAACGGGCGAAATGATAGCTGGAATTATGTCCGGTTTGACTACAAGCATTTTGTATCAGTCCGAAAGTTCCATCACTACAAGGACGAAGTTAATAGCTTGCATCCAAAAACTTTTATGGGACAATTCGAGTTATCTTAGCAACCACACTGGCCATTGATGTACCAGCTTGATTTTGTGTGCTCCCGTATGGAGGGCGCGACCGCTGAGTACATGAGAAATGTAGCGAAGACGAGCGTCTCGTTCGAAGAATTCAAAAATGCCTTCTTGGGCAAGTATTGGTCTAAAGAAACCCAAGAAAGGATCAAACAAGAAATTATGATGTCCAGAGATATGGAAGGGGCAGGGTACCGGAGTCTGGTCAAATTTTTTGAAAATGTGACAAAAAGGAACCAGTACCTAGACAACCCATGTAGCGGTGCGAAAATAATCAGATTATGCTACATGAAACTTCCCATCTCGTATCAACAATCACTTGGTGGTCGTTGTGGTAGCGATACTGAGGTATCCAAGGGCATTTTGCGCGAACTGGAATTCGCATTTCAACAGGAACAGGCGCAGGAGGAACGCCGACAGCGTGAACAAAATAACAACCGTCGCAATAATGGACCTCAGTGGGATAGTAGGCCAGTGCCGAACTACAACGGCCACAATCAAGATAAGAGTAATGGAAACTCGAAAAGAAGGTACACGGAAGAAGAGCGACACTCTCCGGTGCAACATAATAAATTACGAAGGACTTGGGGCGATAATCAGCAATCGGGAAGGAACAGGAATAATGGTTACCAAAATAACAACCAGGAAGAGGTCGAAGTCCGCCCTCCGAAGCCTGGTTCATCCCACCTTAACGGCCAGGATTACGAATGACTAGACCAGAGTGCAGACGTAGTAAATATAGGCTTAGAATAAGGATTTTTGTTTGTTTGTATATGTACTGATCTTAGTGGTAGAATGTCTCGTTTATATGTGCCTATATTTTGTGTTTTTATTGTTAAAAATGATATCTCGCCTCTAGATGTTGAGAAAATGAAGTGCACTAGATTATTTTGTAATAACACATGATTAAAGAATGGAAAACAAGTATTTCTGGGCGTACCCTAGAAAAAGATAGATTAGGGACTCTGTAAGTTACAGGAAGGTTCACCGTAATTGTATCTCCGTCATTGGAGAACATATTTAAGGTGGCCAGTCCCTTAGGTCGTTACGAGGACGCACCGATGCATCTCGTATGCCCCTGAATACGTAAGAGGTGGACAGCTATGCGCAGTTGCGTGAATTAGCGCACCTAGTGCATGATAAAAAAGAAACGGATGTAATCATCTACAGAGCAAACAGCAGCATTAATACGCCAGAAATACTTGTTGAAACCAAGATAGTGTAACAACTGCGAAGGTGAGCAGTGAGCTATATCTGTGTTGTGCCATTGTGACATTCCTAATCCGAAACATGTTCACAGGCCTTATAAAACCATTCGTGACAAAAGGAGAAAACGGGAAGAAAATAGAGGAGAGAAGAAGTGTCGCAATAGAACACGATAAAGGACGCTATCCAAACTTCCAACAAAAGTCTTGGTAAGACTAACATATGTCTAAGTTTGTTGTGTTTTATACATGTTCGCAGGCACAATAAGAGGGACGTCTGCCACATAGGGAATTCAGTAGAAAAAACAAAATTAGAGATAAAAAGTAGTAAATAGTAGATATGTAATCGGGTTGGCCAACACCGTGTTAGTCGTAGGAATTGGTAGTTAGAAATGGTGATGGGATCCTGTCCAGATAATCTTGATTCCCTATCCCTTGATTGTGTGTGTGAGTGAACGACTGTGAAGGAAGTTGTCTTGTACATATTTATGTTTATGTATAAAAAAGTTCTGTTACATTTCTATTTTAATTGATCCTGAAGTTGATTTACCAACAAGTAAAATTATTCCTTTTGTAATGAAACAAGTTCATTACCTTAAATCAAATGTAAAAATAATGTATGGTACTGATGGTTAAACATGAGCACTTTCCATGTACTAAAATTAGTTGTCTTAGTGTGTTAAGGTGGCGTAACGAGCAAGAGGGAGTTTCAGCTACGACACCTGGCACACCATACACGAGCTGACAACGAACGAGGACGACAGCAATGAGGGGAGCACACAGCTGACGATGGTGATGGCATGCAGACCACGCCCTGAATCGACGGGGGCAATGGTCAACCCAGCAGCCAAGGAGAGGTGACATCCAGCACCTCTGTGTACGACAAAGAGGTCGGTCCTGGTCTCCGTACATGGTACGGATCGGGGATAGCAATGAAGAGGTCCAAGAAGGTTTCTATATTTGTTGCTCGCCACGTCAGGTGGAGCGAAGCCCAGCTGACCTTTTCTGGCTAATGACACCAACTTTGAAGGCCTGAGCAAAAAATAGGATCTTGTCTGATCACGGTCCCTCCCTTGTCCTAAAACGTCTATAGAAGGAGCAATGACCTGTGGCTGAGCCGCGAGAGGTCACCGTTCATAGACACACTGATGGAGTCTTGTGCCTGTCGGACAAGATGTCAACAACGAGCTCTTAGGTGAGAGGCATCCTGCCTCAAGAAGATGCGGGTGCCTGTGGCACCATCTCGGTAATCGACGTTGGTCTCTTTTCAGCCGTTAGCCATCCCTCAACTTGCTAGTCAGAACTAATGTCACTTCCGTTCCTGCAAGAGACTTGTGCCGTGTTTGTGAGTGTGTCAGTGTGGATTCAAATGAATAACATGCACCTCAACGAACGTAAAGTACTCATTTGTTCTGTTTATGAATTATTTTATAAGAAGGTTATGATTTTATAAATGTCCCACTTGTTAAAACCTCATATATTTGTCATGCCACGTCTCTTTGTGTTAGAACATGATTTCATACTTATACCTTCTTACAAATACACAACAGTGTTTGCTCAATACGCAATGATTCTTGTTATTTTGGTTGTGTTTTATAGATATGTATGTATTAAAAAAGGTACATGTGTGTACACAATCCCAGACACTGGACTGGGTCAGACCTCTTGAATTGTGTGAAGATGACAGTTACACCATGCACAACATAAACGTCCAGAGACAGTGAGACACAGAAAAAACCTTTATTTATAAAATGTCAAATGGGCGTTCACATATAATTGAATGAGAGCAACCACTATCAACTTCACAAAATGTTACACGAATATTGTTCATGTATATTTTTAGTAATTTAAGTCGAGTGGATAACTGAGAGTGAATGGACCTTAAGTTATAATTGCGGGTCTTGCCATTCAAATGACAAGCACAGAGGTGCTTAAACATGTGTATTTGCCCCTTGCGACGTATGTCCTTGAAATACAATTGTAGTTTTCATTTGAGTACTCCGACCAATAATTGTCACAGGAATCAGCAGAGATTAAAGTAAAAATTAAGACTAAATAATGACCACATCTTTACCAGTCAATCCAGTCATTGAAGACAGGTACCCTAGGAATGAGTGGGAGTTTGCATCAGGGAGGAGGCAGTGGTAATCAATCGCCCGTAACTAATCATGTGAACGGGTTAAAAATACCAGTTATGCAGATATTAATTTTGTACCACAGGTGGTAACACCATAGCAGTCATCACCTGTACTACAAAATTGATTTGAAGAGAGGGGCTATGTAAGATGGCAAGAACTATGCCCCTTACATGAAGTCATTAAAGATCACCTAATTCACAATGAGCGAACAGTAGGGCTGAACAAAAATGACTAACAAGGCACAATGCATCTTGTAGAGGGTATAGTATGGACGTATTGGAATAATTAATGTCGGCTGATGCTTTTAAAGTAATTTACACGACATGAAAACTTTGTGGAAAGGCGTCGATTTACTGGAGGCTAGTTTATCCCAGGGAAGTATTTGAGTTGACCACTGTGGCTGGCGGGGGAGTGGCAACGGGAAGCGACAATAGGCAGCTTAGGGCGGCTCAAGCTCTGAGAAAGCGGTAACGGGGTGCGGCCATTATCTGCCGTAAGATGAGTGACAGTGAGTGGGTGGTTGACCCCATGCTGGTGTACCGGGAAGTAGATGGAGAACTTGTATGCCTGTTGATAAATGTCCATCATCCCATTTTCAGTGAAACATGCGAGAAAGCCATGCGAAGCTACTGTGGAGTGGTCAACAGAGGTCAAAGTATGTGTGTTCGTGACTATAGCAATTTCACGCTGAATTCACAGTCTGCAGAGTCTGAAGTAACTCATGTGAAGAGCGACAGAATGAAATACGCCGGCCTCTGATGGGAACATAGGACCGAGGAATTTGAAGTACTCACCTGGGAGTCAGAATTCCGGAAAAATTGGTGTTTGTGCAGACGCCAACCTTTATGGGTGGCGTGGGAGGATCTAAATAGCAGAAGTTGAGAGGAAGGGAAATTTTGTGGGAATTTGTTCACTTCCCAGAGCAGGCATTGGTCGGCGCTGGGAAGCAATGCATAATTAACGTGACTTGCACTGCAATTGGCGTAAGTGATTTTGCTGGAGGGGATACTGAGGCGAAGAGTGGACTGGGAGAAGTCTCCGTAGGAGTTTTCCATTCCCAGCTTGCCTAGAGTGCGGACGTGGCATTCTTTACTCAGCTTGCTGAGAGAGAGTGAGCATCTCTGCAGTTTAGAACTTAGCATACGGAACGATTGAGCTTGGAGATAGAACGTTTTCGTTCAGCTATCTACTGAGCAAGATACCTAGAAGAGAATAGACACGCGCAGCCTTGCAGCACCACGAGGTCGGCCGGTCAAGTACTTGAAATCCCAAGTCACTTTCTTAATTAATTTTATGTTCAACATTTGCATCTGATGTTCAATAGCTGAATATAACATCAATGTGCACCCCTTAATAATTAAAAGGAATCAATTTTGAATCAATTAATGTCAACACTGCCGCCGCAATTCAATCAGGAGTCACAGGGCCTTATTACTTTCTTTGCGTTATCTGACATTGCGGCAGTTTTGCACTCTCTGTTGATCTGTTAGTCAATTAGCTGGGGTGAACACACGCCAAAACCAGATAAGTGACGGGTGGGGTGTTACAATATCTAGGCTTACACATCGACGACAAACTGAAGTTCACTCAAGTTTTAGGACTGAAAACCGACAAACAATGAAAATAATGTTTAAATCAGCAAAACTAAATATTACAAAATACACTCATAAAGATAATACGTACATATCATATCGCACTATTCGAACCTACAGCATGCTTTGCAGCGAGTGTCAGCACGCATCGACTGAGGCTTGCAACGCATAAAATCGTTGTGAGATGTAGCCAAACAAGTGTTCTGCTCGGAAGGATGTCGGGGGCTGTGGCACAACATCAATGGAGGCTCTACACTTGGTGATGGGAGTGTGCACCATTGACCTCACCATCCGTCAAAGAGCTGCAGCATACTTATTGAAGAAAGGCAGACGCGACAAGGTGTTTGGAATTGTAGGAAAGGACATCACACAGAAAGGCGCCAACTTAATTACTGATGAAATGACACCTGATAGAGAAAATGGGTTCCGCCAGAAATTGAGGGTCACGTCTACGCCTTTCTCCCAAACATCAAGGAAGGAATGAGACTAGAACACATAGATCCCGCACGTGGCATGGTCTAATTACTCACGGGCCAATGGTCCGTACCCAGAACATCTCCGTCAGTTTGGTCTCAGCCGAATACCCATGTGTACTTGCGGAGAACTAGGAACTCCTGAACATGTCACTTTACATTGTGGCAGACTCACACACATAGAACCCCCAAGTGAGTATGACAACTCAGGACAAAGACTACGACAGCCAGACAACTGGAGCAAACTGAATGACGTAAATTTTTAGACAATATGGTTGTATGGAGATAAACAGCGATTAATTTACTTATAATCAATTATTCAAAATAACAGTCACAGTCACACTATTTATTGTGCCGCCAACCGGTTTCAACCCGCGATGGGGTGATCTTCAGGGCAATTTACACTGTAAAGTTATAATATTAATAAGTAATCATGTATGTAATCTACAAGCAATTAGTCAAAGTTACATTAAAAAAACTAGATTTTTTTATACCCATTTGGTCGCTCGCTGGAGTCGTCACCCTGCCTGTGCACGGCTGGTAACTATGCATGGTTGGCTCTCTGCATGAGCTTAAATAACGTCCAACAAAACGTGGGCAGACGGTAACGCCCTCCACGGTGACCAGCAGTAGTTACATGCTTAAGAAAGAAATCGTAAATTTAAAATTTGTTCCCGTTGTAATAAAAACATAGTTATATTTAATATTTATTATTACAAGTGAAACAAACTTTAAAATTTACGATTTCTTTCTTAAGCATGTAACTACTGCTGGTCGCCGTGGAGGGCGTTAAGCCGTCGGCACACGGACCGTGCTGTCGAACGTTAACGTTGAGCGTGCCAAGTTCAACGTGCTGCTGAACGCTCAGGAACGATGCGACTTGTGCATACGGTACGTGGGCCCCAACGTGGTATACGCGATCGCAACGCACTCCAGCGGCAGTTGAGGGATGTTTGTAGTTCGTAAATCGCACTGTTTACTCAACAGGTGTGCGTAATTCAAACCGTTAGCTCTTTTAAAACGCACATTTCTTCCATCGTCCACGAAAAGGAAAGTACCATGTCCAATCAGTAAGGACACAGGCTTATAAAAGTTCCGTTACAGACAGTGCGTTACAAATTTGGAATACTTCTCCGCGTAAGATAAACGTTATTTCATGATTCCCACATTTTAGAAAAACTCCAAGTTCAGTCTTACTTGATCACTGTTCCTACCCAGTAGCAGAATATTTGCAACATGTGAATTACGAAGCGTAAAAGAAGGAGTAAAATATCTTTAAACAAGTAGCGCAAGCTGTCCTTCAGATTAAGCCAATCGAACAGTCACCCCCCCCCCCCAAAAAAAGGTGAACTTGTATTTACATAACATCAAATATTATAGTCTACACTTGTATTAAACTAATAATAAAGTATCGGAACCTAATAAAAACGTGAATGTTAAGAAAAAAAATTGGTTGTGTCAGGACGCGAACCACCGCCCCAACAAAAAAAAAAATCTCTTTACAGAACACTGACGCTCTTCATAACGCTAAACCCACATCTCACACGTTGGCACTAATCATAGTATCTTACGTCGTGCTAAAAACACTAATCACAGATATGTTACTAACTGAAATTTAATTATAACAAATTGTACCAAGAACAATGCGTTTTGGGTGAATCGTCAGTGTGTCGCTGCCTTCAAATACCCTACTCTCATTATACCCAAGTTACAATAATTCTTTTGCCGCGAATATGACGTTTCTCATTATTTTATTGGAACGAATCACACAGTTAACAACGGGTTTTGCAGTGTTTCTCAATTTGCTGGTGCTCGAAACGGCATATATACGTATAGACTTTAAATGAATGCCAATATGGCGCCTCACAACTCTGTACTGACGGGAGACGGCGTGCTTGTGACGTAGGTGGCGTTGGGCCATCTCATTGGTCAACGCTCAGACGCACGCTCAGAATATCTGACATGACAGTTATTCCTCTGCACGTTCGAAAAGACTCCCGAGCGTGCTATTCCATGCTGTGACGTCAGAAACTCGGCACGCTCAACGCTCAACGTTCGGATGCACGGTCCATGTGCCGACAGCTTTACCGTCTGCCCACGTGTTGTTGGACGTTATTTAAGCTCATGCAGAGAGCCAACCATGCACAGTTACCAGCCGTGCACAGGCAGGGTGACGACTCCAGCGAGCGACCAAATGGGTATAAAAATCTGTTTTTTTATGTAACTTTGACTACTTGTTTGTAGATTACGTACATGATTACTTGCTAATATTATAACTTTACAGTGTAAATTGGCCTGAAGATGACCCCATCGCGGGTTGAAGCCGGCTGGCGGCAAAATAAATAATGCGATTGTGACTGTCATTTTGAATAATTGAACGACGTAACCGGAGAGGGGTCGTGCGCGGTACATGGATTATACAAACGAGAACAAACACATACACTAATCAGAGCAAACACACAAACACAGGAAAGAATACTTGGAATGAAACGGAGACAGACACAAACATAGAAACAGACTCAGATGCCGAGCAGATGCAAACAGTGAGATTAATACAAAAGCCTACATGCAAGAGAGGACTAAATTAAGGAACAGGAAGTGGATCAGCTGTCAATATACATATATAGAAACGTCTTGAGTAATAAATGTAATGTAAATGACAGAATCGTTGATTAAGCTTAGATAAAATAATGCATGCAATGAAATTGATTTAATGATGTAATATAAGAGTACTACAACACGTGTCTGTACACGTAAACTATCAAACGAGAATTTAATATATATTTTACATGCTACCTTAAATGCACAGGCTCAATGATATGCTGGGCCCTTACACCCGAAATAGCTACGTGGTAGTATCTCTAATAAAAATCTATGTACTTTCCTATTGCCTTTTATTTAGTCTTCTTAAGTGAAATATTCGTGCCTTTTTATAAAAATTTTCCGAATGTATAATATGTCGTAAAGTGATGGTATGTCGTAACCTCTTCCCATCTTCCTAAATTTCTATCTTCTATTCATAAATCGTCAATTTCAAGATTTTCATTTCTTAATTACTCGAAGTCTGTATGTACGAGGGTCACTCCAAAAGAAATGCACACAATTTTGTTTTTAAATCCATCTTTTATTCTACATCTTTGAAAGTTTTTGAGTGTGCTGATTCATCTTTTAGGAACAATATTTTCATTTCTCCAGATAATTTCCGTCCCTCTCAACTGCCTTATGCCATCTTGGAACCAGCGCCTGTATACCCGCACGGTAAGATTCTGGACCAACGTGTGGGAGCCACTGTTTGGCAGCGTACACAAGGGAGTCATCATCTTCAAACTTTGTTCCCCGAAGACAGTCTTTCAGTTTCCCAAAGCGATGATAGTCACATGGAGCCGGGTCAGGACTGTAAAGCGGGTGTTTCAGTGTTATCCATCCGAGTTTTGCGATCGCTTGCATGGTTTTCTGACTGACATGTGGCCGTGCGTTGTCGTGCAACCTCAAAACATCCTGCTTTTGCCGATCTGGTCGAACACGACTCAGTCGAGCTTGAAGTTTCTTCAGTGTCATTACATATGCATCAGAATTTATGGTGGTTCCACTTGGCATCATGTCCACAAGCAAGAGTCCTTCGTAGCCGTAACTTTTCCAGCAGAAGGTGTGGTTTTGAATTTTCTTTTCTTGGGTGAATTTGCATGATGCCACTCCATTGAATGCCTCTTCGTCTCTGGCGAAAAATGATGGAGCCATGTTTCATCACCTGTCACCATTCTTCCAAGAAATTCATCTCCACCATTCTCGTACTGTTCCAAAAGTTCGCTGCATACCGTTTTTCTTGTTTCTTTGTGAGCCACTGTCAACATCCTGGGAACCCACCTGGCACAAACCTTTATTTTAGCGCTAACACTTTCAGTATTCTGCAAACACTTCCTTCCCACTTCCTTCCCCTGTCCCAACGTAGCGTGACAAGTCGTTCAGTGTGATGCGTCTGTCAGCAGTCATCAGTTCGTTAACTCTCTGCACATTGCCTGGAATGTGTGCATTACGAGGCCTGCCGCTGCGAGGACAATCCTCAATACTGCCGTGCCCGCTTTCATCACGTAACCTGCTTGCCCGCCGACTAACTGTACTGCTATCGACAGCAACATCTCCATACACCTTTTTCAACCTCTTGTCGATGTTTCCCACTGTCTCGTTTTCACAGCACAGGAATTCTACGACAGCACGTTGCTTCTGACGAACGTCAAGTGTAGCAGCCATCTTGAAGACATGCTGTGACGGTGCCACTCATGGGGACGGGTCGAACTAAGTTTGAAAACAAGCGGGAAGGATGTATCTACACACTGTAACACTTTCGCACATGCAGAATGAAAACTGTATTTTTACAAAAATACGGTGCATTTCTTTTGGAGTGACCCTCGTATTTAAAGCTGCAACATTATTAGTCACCGGCCGGGGTGGCCGAGCGGTTTAAGGCGCTTCAGTCTGGAACTGCGCGACCGCTACGGTCGCAGGTTTCAATCCTGGCTCGGCCATGGATGTGTGTGATGTCCCTAGGTTAGTCAGGTTTAAGTAGTACTAAGTTCTAGGGGACTGATGACCTCAGATGTTAAGGCCCATAGCGCTCAGAGACATTTGAACCATTATTAGTCCCTATTACAAATAAGAAGAATTAAATAAGTTTCCTTCTCCGTATATGTACAATTTGCTATTGTGAAAATACGATCTGTTTTAGTATGTAGGTGGCACATCATTTGTAAATGGCAGCAGCAAACAAATAAAAAAGAAAAAGAAAAATAAAAAGAAAAAGAAAAGGAAGAATGGCTGGGAACCTAATCCATGCTTGATCCTTCGTTAGCAGTCGGTGGTGTGGCACCTTGCCAAATGCCTTACAGAAATCTAGAAACACGGTATCCTTGCTGTACTACCAGTATCTAGGACAGAAGCGATGTTACGCAATAATAGCTCTATTTCTATTGGGGATGATCAATTACTTGTCCATTGTGTTTACGTCAGGCTTTTTTTTTTATCGTCAGTGCAAGATCACACTGCAAAATCGCGACGAGCCGCGTGTTCTCGGGACTCTAGCCAAATGCCGCGGTACAGACGCGGCGTGGGGATTTTCCCCGTTGTGGCGGCGTCTCGGGCAGGCTGGGCGCAGATACGGCACGGCGGCCTCGCCTGTCCCTGAAGAAAGCTGCCAGGAATCCTGGCCGCTCCTCCGCCATTGTTCTAAATAATCTACAAAAGAATAAAGCAGTGTGGAGGGGTGGGGGGATGGGGACGGGGCGGAGGAGGCGGGAGAAAGCGGCGGCAAGTGGGCGCGGCCGGCGGCCGGCGTCTCGAGAGCGCCGAGGCGAGGCTAGGCGCGGTGGCGGCGGCGGCGGCGGCGGCGGCGGCGGCGGCCTCACCCCCGTGACGTCACGGCGAGGCGGCCGAGGCGCCGGGCCGGCCTTTGTGCGCCGCCATTCTTGTGCGGAGGCGGAGGCGCTCTCGAGCGGGCGCGCGGCCGCCTCTCGCCTCTCGGTGGCCTCCTCCTGTCGCCCGCGCACTCACCCTAAAAAACTCTTCCCGGCCGGGCGGGGACGGGGACGGGGGTCTCACGGGCCCCTCTACGCCCGCCCTCTTTTCTTCTCGTACGCTCGCCTTCTATTACGAGTACGGCGCCCTCTCCACGCGGCATTTTCGGCTAGTAGCGTAGTGGAGGTGCTAAGTTATATGGCTCCAGGCGGACGGCGGGGGGAAAGGGAAGTCGACTATAGACGCCTTCATACCGACAGGTATTATAAATCTGCAGTGTCTCCCCAGTCAATGACTCTACGGAGAGGTGCTCCTCATATAGCTTAGACAAAATACGACGGATAATTCTTTTTTCAACCTACGATCAATTTTTTTTTCTCTCCAGGTGTGATTCTTATGCTTTCTTATATTTGAGTCATCAGTTTTCGTCAGAAAGAATTTCTCTCCTGTGCCAACCTCTTCGTATCATAGCAGCATTTGCGAACTACACTACTGGCCATTAACATTGCTACACCACGAAGATGACGTGCTACAGACGCGAAATTTAACCGACACGAAGAATATGCTGTGATATGCAAATAATTAGCTTTTCATACTTTCACACAAGGTTGGCGCCGGTGATGACACCTACAACGTGCTGACATGAGGAAAGTTTCCAACCGATTTCTCATACACAAACAGTAGTTGACCGGCGTTTCCTGGTGAAACATTGTTGTGATGCCTCGTGTAAGGAGGAGAAATGCGTACCACCAAGTTTCCGACTTTGATAAAGGTCGGATTGTAGCCTATCGCGGTTGCAGCATATCGTATCGCGACATTGCTGCTCGCGTTGGTCAAGATCCAATCACTGTTAGCAGAATATGGAATCGGTGGGTTCAGGAGGGTACTACGGAACGCCGTGTTGGATCGCAACGGCCACGTATCACTAGCAGTCGAGATGACAGGCATCTTATCTGCATGGCAGTAACGGGTCGTGCAGCCACGTCTCGAGTCCTGAGTCAACAGATGGGGACGTTTGCAAGACAACAACCACCTGCACGAACAGTTCGACGACGTTTACAGCAGCATGGACTATCAGCTCGGAGACAATGGCTGCGGTTACATTTGACGCTTCATCACAGACAGGAGCGCCTGCGATCGTGTACTCAACGATCAACCTGGGGGCACGAATGCCAAAATGTCATTTTTTCGGATGAATCCAGGTTCTGTTTACAGCATCATGATGGTCGCATCCATGTTTGGCCACATCGCGGTGAACGCACATTGGAAGCGTGTATTCGTCATCGCCATACTGGCGTATCACCCGGCGGGATGGTATGGGATGCCATTGGTTACATATCTCGGTCACTTCTTGTTCGCATTGGAGGCACTTTGAAGAGTGGACGTTACATTTGAGATGTGTTACGACCCGTGGCTCTACCCTTCATTCGATCTCTGCGAAACCCTACATTTCAGCAGGATAATGCACGACCGGATGTTGCAGGTCCTGTACAGGCCTTTCTCGATACAGAAAATGTTCGATTGCTGCCCTGGCCAGCACATTCTCCCGATCTCTCACCAACTGAAACCGTCTGGTCAATGGTGGCCGGGCAACTGGTTCGTCACAATACGCCAGTCACTACTCTTGATGAACTGTGGTATCGTGTTGAAGCTGCATGGGCGGCTGTACCTGTACACGCCATCCAAGCTCTGTTTTACTCAATGCCCAGGCGCATGAAGGCCGTTATTACGGCCAGAGGTGGTTGTTGTGGGTACTGATTCTTCAGGATCTATGCACCCAAACTGCGTAAAAATGTAATCACATGTTAGTTTTAGTATAATATATTTGTCCAATGAATACCCGTTTATCATCTGCATTTCTTCTTGGTGTAGCAATTCTGATGGCCAGTAGTGTACGTCCTCAATTGCTTGCTAGATGTGTTCCAACTCTCTCTCTTCCTCTACGGTTTTTGCCTTCTACAGCTGCCTCTAGTACCATGGAAGTAATTACCTGTAGTACCGTGAAGTCGTTCCCTGATGTCTTAAGAGATGTCCTATCATCCTGTCCCTTCTCCTTCTCAGTGTTTTGCAACATATTTCTTTACTCTCTGACTCTAAGCAGAGCCTCCACATTCCTTACCTTATCTAAGCTAAACTAAACTAAACTCCGTCCAAACAGGCCGTGGAATGCCCAGCGATACCGATCGACCGCCGTGTCTTCCTTAGCCCACAGGCATCATTGGATGCGGATATGGAGGGGTATGTGGTGAGCACTCCGCTCTCCAGCGGTATGTCAGTATTCTCAATCAAGTAGCTCCTCAGTTTGGCTGAGAGCATCCCGCTTGCCAACTGCGCTCGGCAGACCACCCATCCAAGTGCTAGTCCAGTCTGATAGCGCTTAACTTCGGTGATCTGATGGGAACCGGTGTTACCACTGCGGCAATACGGTTGGCTCCTTACCAGCACACCTAATTTTCAACATTCCTCTAAAGCATCACATCTCAAATACTTCGATTATCTTGTGTTCCGGCTTCCCCGAAGACCTCCGGCATACGAAGTCACCCTTATTCTGACAACGGCCCTTGTCGAAGAGCGTGGAGGAGGGGGCAGAGGTTCAAGACACTCTCTTGTCCCCGAGGTGGGAAACTGCACCTAAAATTGGAAGATTCAGCAATGAGCAATGGCATGAGGATGCAGGAGGCAAAGGAAACCACTCCATTAAAGACACATAACGTGTATCCACATGAAACGTGTAATTGAAAATGTGTCTTGATGATCTCCGATAGGTAGTGAAATCAAAACCACAGTGAAAATCCGGTGAAGCTTTCCGCTGGTGTGTTGCACCGTCAAATCACACTTTTCAGTTCTGAGGGTGTAGTGAGCAAATAAAAATACCTAGAAAATAGTGATAGGAACTATTACTGAAACAACCGGTGTTCCGTTATATCGGATTTTTTTCGACGTCAGTTTCACATGACTGTTAAAACGTCTGCATTTAACCGACTTCTGAAATATAAGAATGCTGAATTTTTATTCCTATTATTTCTTGTAATATACGCAGAAATCAAAAACGATTGAAATATCCTATTGATTATAATTTTTTGAAACTCTGCTGAAAAATCATGCTGTCATCGCCTATCGTGCCACTGTTTGGATACTGCGGATAGTCAGTGTTGTGTCTAGACAAGACAGCCTAGACACAATGAGAGGAAGCCGAAAGGCACGCGCTTAAACTCACGCAGGCTGGCGTGAGGTCTGAAACAGGATACGTAATGAATGCTATAAAGAAAAGTACGTAGCTTCTGGAATACTTAACTTTAATCCACATTTGTAGAACATCGCTCTTGATGATACATGCTTGACACTATTAATTATTAAAGCTATGGTGCCTTGCTAGGTCGTAGGCAATGACTTAGCTGAAGGCTATGCTTACTATCGTCTCGGCAAATGAGAGCGTATTCGTCAGTGAAACGTTCCTTGCAAAGTCGGCTGTACAACTGGGGCGAGTGCTAGTACGTCTCTCTAGACCTGCCGTGTGGTGGCGCTCGGTCTGCAATTACTGACAGTGGCGACACGCGGGTCCGCCGTATACTAACGGACCGCGGCCGATTTAAAGGCTACCACCTAGCAAGTGTGGTGTCTGGCGGTGACACCACAGTCAGTGCTAAACGGTGAAAACTGAGATTAGACAATTCTGTTTTTCGTGCTAAATTGTACATTATCAAGGGCTACAAGCAGATAAAGGCACGTGATGTAGACACTGGCAGCAGATCCGCTACTTTCTCACCTTATTTTATTCTATGAATGAGTTGTTGAGTTTTTAATTTATTACTGTTACCATAATTTCCTTCCTATTTTATTATTTCATAGAAACGGCAAACAAATCTGTAATCTTTTAAAACAAATCAAGCACTGTATTTCATTGCTACATCACTTGGTAAAAATGTTTTCCGACTAGGATTGGCGCCATTCTGCAACACAACAGATGTCCTGGCGTACGGCAACAGTATCAAGAAACTACCGTACAGACCAGTGGTGGCAAGTCTTGCAAACTGCATTTACACGCGTAACTTAGGCCATCGTACATGGAAACAGGGACATTACTGTCTCAGCAATGGTGTATCAGTTCTTATACTATGTGTATGTTGGTCGTTTCTGGCGGCATTATTATTAATACAGCATCGCCTTTTCCATTTTTTGTAATATAGCAATATCTAAAACAAATGCAAGTTCTACGAGTAAAAATTACTCAACTTTTTTCAAGAAAAGGATTATTTAAAACAAAATATTTTAGCGCTGTTGCTAAGGGTAATTGATGTTTCGGTTTTTTACTCTGTTATTAGTAAAAAAAACAATAGGAAACACATTTTATAACCGAGACCAAGCAATATAGAAAACCACTAGTAATTCAGGACTAAAGTACTGGTATCAGTTTTAATCGGTCAGTTTTTACCAGCCCTACTAGAAAATGATATCTTCCACCACGTGTGAAGTCCTGCTGATGGGTTTCGCTTGATTTCATGGGGCACATGTAACGTAGCTGCCAAGCATTTCCTTCTTCTTCATGACAATTCTCGGCAGCACATTGCGCGAGCAACGAACATAATTCCTCAATTTTTCGATGCGAAGTGTTTGATCACCTGCAACACAGCTCGTAGTCTTGTGATGCCGGCACGGTAGCTCAGCGTGTTCGGTCACAGGGTTAGCTGCCCTCTGTAATAAAAAAACTGAGTTAATGGATCAACGACGAACTGAAACGGGTGTCTTGCAACATCTGCCCCGAACAGATGCAACGAACGAAAACGAACAAAATTAAATAAAAAAAAAAAACGGTGGCTAGCGCTGCTGCCTCTGGATCACGGGGTCCCAGGTTCGATTCCCGGCCGGGTTGGGGATTTTTTTTTCTGCCCGGGGACTACGTGTTTGTGTTGCCCTCACCATTTCATCATCATCATCATCATTTGTGTCAGTGGCTAGATTCGATTGTGAAAAAAATTGGATTGTGTAACAATTGGGACTTTGTACGGGCTCTGATGACAGCGCAGTTGAGCGCCCCACAAAGCAACCATTATCATCATCATCACCCGCAACACAGGGGGTGTGTTGTGGGTGATGATCGTGATGATGGTTGGCTTGTGGGGCGCTCAACTGCGCTTGGTTCCCGCTGCGTTTCATCCGTTCGATCAAATGAACTGCAATCTGTGAGTACAGCATTTTGGCACAGACAACAAGCCGGAGACCAGCTTAGGGAAGTGGTGGAAATCGTAGCCAGCTGCCTTCTATGACAAGGTTATTGGAAAGTTGGTACCACGCTATGCCAAATGTCTAAGTCGGAGAGGTGATTACGTAAAAAAAAGGAGGTGAAAGCTGAAAACGAATGTTGCAAATAAAATATGTTTTTAGAAATAATACTGATGAGTCATAACCGCAAAAATTTAAAAAAATTAAAAATTGTGTCTCACTGGAAACCGGTTTCGATCATATTCGATCGTCATTGGTCTCATTAGGTGATGAGCAGAGACAGTGAGCGGAGAACTGACAAGTGTTGGAAGACGCCTCTGGCAACTACAGTTGGGCCTGTGACTTTTAATTAAAATTTACGGTCAAGACTGACTATTATTTCGAATTAACTAATCAGATCGCTACCTTTTCCAAAACGTTTTCTAAAATTAGCTTTAATTTTCACTATGGTTTTCATTTCTCAACCGATCGGAGCTTGAAAGAAAAGTAGGTCTCATAAAATTGGTCCAGAAAATATTTCTTGCACCTTAAGACAGGCAGCCCAACTTACGCCGTCTGCCCTTGGGGATTATGATGAAATATAGGTTGCCTACGTTAAGGGGGATGGAATGTATTCTTTAGAAGTTTTATTGTGCCCATCATGTAAAAACGATGACCAATCCTAATACAGTACCCAGTTGGTAAGAGTCAGTTTAAAAATAATTGAATAGTCAAATAGGTGGAAATGGCAGGTGGCTAAAGGTTAAAGTAATCCAAGAGACTTTTGAATGGTTGGACGATTTTTGCTATATACAAAGTCCTCTCTGTACTGTATTCTCAGCTATGAGAGGAGTGGAGGTGCTAAGTTCTATTGTTCTGGTTGAAGAGAGAGAACCACAAGATATCACAACACTGATTGGAGGTATAGATCTCCAGTGTCTCTTCAAGGGGTGCCATTAATTCTACAGAAATCTGATTTCCTATTGCTACACATTATCCTTAGTTGGTAAGTGTCAGGCTACAAATTGAATAGTTCAGTTGGTGGAAATGCTGGATAGCTAAACTAAGTATGGGTGGGCCAAATCGCCTATGCAAAAAGTCCCTTCCATGCCGAATTTTCGTCTTGCTTAGTTCATGCTGCAGTTGAACATGAAGATACGTGTCATTGGAGACGGAGACATCGAGATAAACTGTATCTGTAAGATGCAATTCCTTTTACATGGATGGTAATAACTGCATCAGGTCTACAGTAATGACTGTAGTTCCAGTTTTGTCCTGGTTAATTTCGGTTAGCCCTCTTTCTCTTTATTCTGTTGCATTTAGCTTAAGTTCTTGTCAATCCGAAACTTAAAATAATTTCAGTCAGACTGTAGGTCAGATTTATCACAAAGGGGTACATTTCACGGCATAAAAACAGGGCAATAGTCTCTTACGAACTTCGAGGCTGAAGTACAAATCCGGGGCAGGCTTCCACTAAAGTGAGCAAAACCAAATACAAAATGTAAGTGTACTTATGGGCTTCCGTCATGCCCTTCACTTGCTACCAGACCAAGATGACTAATAACATTCTTTGTTTCTCTCCTTCCGTCGGCGGCAAATGAAAATACGTCGGCTCCAGAGACATTTATGTGCAATGGTGTGCGTAATCGATTTCAAAAGAAATATTACCTAAAAAAATAATTAGACAAACGTTACTTTACAACCTCCAAAGAAAATAAAGAGTATTATGTCGCAGCCAGAAAAGATGTGAGATGGTGAAATGATGAAATGGGTATGGATATACAGTGGTCATAAAGTTCGAACACAAGTATGATTTGAATTAATAAGGACTGTTATGAAGTAATGAAGATCATTTTGAAATATTAGAATTAAGGTGAAGTGTTAGGAGTATGCTTCGATGATGGTATTAGTGTTGTGTTGATGAAGATTATGAGTAATAAGGAAGTAATCTGAAGAATATAATGATGAAGTTATAGGGAAACAATTAAGTAATTTAGTGAATTACATTGATTGAGTCATACAGCACGTATTTACAGAGAAGCATAAGTAATTTGTGTGAAAATTAAAGGTAGGATCAATGACAAGATGAAATTTTATGTGCAGATTTAGGATCTGATGCTTCTGCAAATGAAAACCACTAGAAACATAGTTTAAAGTCATAACATAATAGTAGATATGGGGATATTGAAGTAATGATGATTAACTGAGGAGTATATGATGATATGTGCATGAAGTTGATTTCCATTTGAACACAGTGTACAAACAGATGCTGGTAGGTAAAGTATGTTAACTGTAATTAAATAATTAAGTAAAGGGTAAGGGTGATCAGTATCATTGTAAACATGTGGAATGAATTTACTATCTAGGTTTCATTTTTATGATGTTACCCTTATCCAGATAAGTGTATTGCTATACCGGTACATGACAACATCATTCAAATTCAGTCAAGATGGCAAATTCTATCCACATATTTGTTATGGTACTGGCGTTAAGTCTAAATTGCAGGTAATTTTTTTATTGAAATAAATTATTCTAATTTTATGAAGATTACTCTCTTCTTCTTCTTTCCTCAATTTTGTCTGTCGATGGACAATATGAAGTAACTTCTTCATGATGTTGTCTTCATTTATGATTTTAGATCTTTTAGCTTTCTTTATTCTTGCTGCATAATCTTTTCTTCTTTCATTTGTCCATAAAGTGATACTCATTATGAACTTTTCCAGAAAACCTCTGATCATGTTGCGAATCACTGGTTTGTCTAGAATTTCAGTTTTCTTAAGGGTTCCCTGAACAAATTGATTTTGGAATTTTTGTCATAATAGTCACATTTTATTTGCTTAACAATTCTACACTTATGATAATTTTATTTGACTGGATTTAAGATTTGTTTGGAGTAACAGATTGCATTACAAATAATGTTGGCTGTGCTATGACATTTCTCCTTATAATTATTTTCTTTGTTGTTTGTCAGATTTATTTAGTCTAAGTGACATTTGGGTGCATAGCATTTTGGTTCTTTATATATACTTCATGTACATAAGAATCACTTCTTGTTTTATCTTTCTTCTTGTAGTTACATCTTACAAGCATTATTCATTTGCTTACTAATGTTATGATTCAAAAGATATTGTGTCCATTTTGAAAAAAACTCATTGCTGCTCTGAGAACAGAATTTGTCAAGGTGTTTATTTACAATGTTTGATTTTTGGAATCATTTCTGAGAACTGTATAAACAAGATATGTGAAAGAGAGATCAGTGAATGAAAAATTATAATTTTAAAGTGCCGAAGAAGCTTCTAATGTTGTTGGGTAAAGAATTTTGCTCTACCTAGATTTAATTTTTAACAAATTTATAAAAATGTCTGTCACACATGTCCAATGGAAAATCTGCTATCTTGTGTATTGAAACAGGTCAAATTACCAGAAATAAGAACAAAATTTATTATAGGGAGAGTTTCTTGTTATTGTGAGTATAATGAAGAATTCGTCTTTGCTTTGGTGTGTTAGGAAAATGAAAAGATGTTGAAGTATAAGACGATAGGCTAAGGTGTCGGAGATAATAATATTAATGATAATTATGACTGTGTAATTCTGTTGTACACTGTTAAATTTTGAGGAGAGGTTTACTATCTTGTGAATGAAATATAGTGGTATTGAGAAACGAAGAGTTTCTTTTAGATGATAGGAAAAGACATGGTCTTGTATCCAGTTGTTGTTTTGCGGAAAATGTACCAAGTTTTGTCGTTGTCTGATATCTGAACATAATTAACAGTAATTTTTTTGTTTTTGTAATCTTAATAGACTGACGCAATACCACAAATGTAGATGACCATAGAAGTCCACTGTTGAGAATGTACAAAAAAAGTGATGAAATACTCTGTCCATGTAAGACATTGGGATTGCTTTCTCGTGTGATATTGATAAATTTGGTCCCAGAGTATCATAAAATGGAAAAATGAGGTCACCAGTGTATCAGAACTAATACAAAACTACACCAAGAAACTTTGATGGGCTATATGGTGGGGGTTCTTGAAGAATAGACTGATAATGTCTAGAAACGTCGTTCAATGACACTACAGAGTGTCAAAGTTCATAGGCCACCGCTTTGGCAGGACCTGTAATTATTTACACTGACGAACAGCATAGCATAAGAACTCACTTTTTCTGTCGAAGTTGTGGCCAAACGTCTGTGTAACTTGTTGGATGATGTGTTCAGACTTTTTATCTGTTTGTTTATAGGTAATATCATTTTCCCTTCCAAAGCTCCATTTGTGACAATCTTTCTAATGCAGCCTTTGAGATTTCTTATATGACTTCTGTCACCCAAGTTCTAGAAGATTGACATCTTCCCATTTTATACTTTGCGATTCAATTCTATCCATTCCTTGGCCATGCAAATGGTTCAAATTGCTCTGAGCACTATGGGACTCAACTGCTGTGGTCATCAGTCCCCTAGAACGTAGACCTAATTAAACCTAACTAACCTAAGGACATCACACACACCCATGCCGAGGCAGGATTCGAACCTGCGACCGAAGCAGCAGCGCAGCTCTGGACTGGAGCGCCTAGAACCGCACGGCCACCGCGGCCGGCTTGGCCGTACATAATCGTCCATTCGTGATTAATTTTTTTCTAAAGATTTCGTGATACGCCTTTCCAATTCCGTAACTTTTATGACTCTTTACTTCTACCGTGGTCTAATGCGGAGACACCCCCCCCCCCCCCCCCCCCCGATTTCAGTAATCCATTCCCATGGATGGCAGTACACCCCTCTTCCTTATTTGATAAACATCGGACCCACATACACATATGTTTTCTAGTTCGTTTTGTATATAAACCTTTTAGTTCTATTTATGATCCTTTTATTCCAATTAAATGAGTTTAACTGCCATCTAACTTATTTTAAGGTATTCTACCCTTCCTCCTTTCACGTCAGTCTTTTTATTATTTATTTTAAAATTGCAGTTATTACATTCTTTGATTAAATTTCTGCCAAATTGTTAGAGTCATCACTATCTCACGTAGTTATCTCATGGTCATTAGCGAACAGAAAGAAAGAAAGAAGTTTGTTGTCTCGCACTGAATAGAACACGAGGTGAAAGAGTACTTTGTATTGATTTTGACATGTACATTTGTCAACTTCACTGCGTTATTCCAGTGCGTAACTTTAAATGTCTTGTGTTACACTGTATGTTTTATACCACAGAAATAATGAGTGTTTTGTTCCGAAACGTGTAGTTATGTGATACTGATGACCAACACTTTTCATTTCCACGAAGCTACGTTTAATTCTCCACGTCTTTTAGTATTTAGAGAGAGCTACATTCGTTTCTCAGGTTTTTTACACTTCTTCGAGGTAAATTCTAAACATCAGAGGAGCCAGAGGGCTTCCCATCGGTGACCTTTCCGAATGTGGCGTTACTCTGGTATCACATTATCCACCTGGAATGAACTAGTGCCATAAATCTGTCACTGTTTGGCACTAAGGTTCCTTTATTCCTCGTGCTCAGCCACTACATGTCGTATTTACTACCACTGTGTAGTACATCTTTTCCTGGTTGAAGTACGTTAAATGGACATGGGTTTCTATCTTCAACTTTCTTTTGATCCAAAGTATTGTGTTTTTTTATTGCTGGATAACATGCTCCCCTTGTCCCATCTTATTTTTAATGTCTTCTGCACTCTTACCATTATTATGTTTTTGTTAATGCCGTTTCGTTACACCCTGGATAATACGAGTTCATAATTACACTACCTTATAAAAATCTGTAGCTCGCAGAAGAGCAGGAGGAAATGAAACAAAACTTCACAGGTTGAGAGGGTCTGTGGTGTTATTTCAGTGATCACAATACTAAGTTAGATTTACAAAGAATTTGGCAGCATGAGCTGACTTTCCAGTATGAGGTTACACCTCCTCTGACCGGGTTGCATGCACTGATTCGGTTGGGAAGGGTGTCATAAAGCCATTGTATCCTTTCTTGTGGCAAGCTGGTCGACAATTGCAACTGGTGCTTATTGTCCTGAATACTGGAACCGGGAAGCAGTTGACGTCCTAGCTAATCCGACACATGTTCTGTTCGGAACGATCTTGGGGATCTTGGTGATGACGGGAGTATCACAAATTAATGCAGACAGTGTAACGGAACTGGTTAAAAAATGCATGGACACGGAAGTGGCAAGAACTGGTTAGCCAGAAAAGGAACATTTTGTTAAACTATAACATATTTATTTCCCAGAGTCGCTTTCTTTCCCTTTCTTTTTTCTTAAAAGAAAAGGAATTTGGTAGAATACTAACCCTTATACGAAATCAATATTTCATTAACAATAATCAAATCACCAGATCAATGTGCTGATCTAACTTACTACTACTTTTCTCTTAATTTGAAATAAAACGTTTCAGCTAAAACAAAAGATAGAATTAAGAAAGTCTAGCGTGTTTTAACGCAAAGGGACTTTAGTGAATCGTGCAGTATTCAGTATGAGTTCACATAAAATTTAATAAACGAAATAAACCTTAAGAGTCTCAAAACATTAATTCGATCAGATTTTGAAAAAAAAAAAATTCACAAGCTTCTGATACACATAACAGGACACACATCTGTTACACAGTGAGATAATTTAATAGCGAGGAACACATGAACCAATTTGGTGAATGAACTGGTTGCTGTACGAAGATGCAAAATGACGCCGTGTTGCTTGCATGCTGATCTAACCGTTTACAGAAGGAAGCTTAATACAGGCAAGGGATCGCGCTTTACTCGGCTTACTACAACACAGAAAAAGAAGCAAGTTACCAGAACGACAGTCACAGCTGACAAACTCATTCTAAGGAACTGCGGAAGCAAAACAGGCAACAAAATTTTACTTATGTTATGTGCAACTGACTTTAAAAGGTAGCTAAAGCAAAGCACGAATTCAGTGAAATAAAGCCATCAGATCCGCGTGACCGCTACGGTCGCAGGTTCGAATCCTGCCTCGGGCATGGATGTGTGTGATGTCCTTAGGTTAGTTAGGCTTAAGTAGTTCTAAGTTCTAGGGGACTGATGACCTCAGATGTTAAATCCCATAGTGCTCAGAGCCATTTGAACCATTTTGAAAGCCATCAGATAATTGTTTGTCAGCCTTTAAATGAATACACAATTTCACCGGGAAAGCAAACTAGCGTGGAAGAAATAAATGTTACAGCACGGCCAGCCGCATTACAAGATCACGTGCCTCTGAACACAGCCACAACATTCTCTCAGAGACAGATGCTCGCCAGTTTCAGTTTCAGTGCCACAAATCCAGCATGCAATGGTCCAAAGCACCGTCTTGGCAGCGACCGTGGATGAACAGTCACATAACTTACACAGCTCTCAGGAGCGACTTGGGGCGAGAATTGCCGTTTAATCGTCCAAGAAAGTTCGTCTCATATCAAGGAAGTGGCGCTACTAGGCCAACTGAAGCCCAGGTGTCCTAAATGGGACGACGCCAACCCTTTCGCCCCGAAGGCGCGGCTTTTGCTGTGTACACACTTACTGCCATGCCCCCGATATCCATACGGCGACAAGGGAAAAGGTAAGTGGAGCAGTAATATCAAGCATTGCTGATCGGCTTCACATCGAGCCGCAACACGGCTCTGACGGTTTCACAGAGACAAGAGCCATTACGGATGAGCATTGTCCTTTTAAAAAGTGGCATCACGATGTCTGTGGCGTACTGTCGACAAGTCAGAATTTCCTCATTCACTAACAGCCGTAAAGTGAAGTCATACTGGATGGCTCCCCCCACATCACGACGCCAAAAGCAACACTGTTCTGCAAAACATTGGGAGAGTGGGCGCTCTCCCCAAGTCGACGTCATATTCAACAACGATGGTCATTTAGGTTGGTGCGGAACCACAACTCATCCTTGAATACAATGCTGTCCCATTCCCCATCACCATTCAAAAAGATTCCGTTGTGTTATGGTGTTAATGGCAGCCTACGTATGGGTCGGGAATTCAAATGGTTCAAATGGCTCTAAGCACTGTGGGACTTAACATCTGTCATCAGTTCCTTAGACTTAAAAGTACTTAAACCTAAGGACATCACACACATCCATGCCCGAGGAGGATATCACACACATCCATGCCCGGGGCAGAATTCGCACCTGCCACCGTAGCAACAGCGCGGTTCCGAACTAAAGCGCCTAGAACCGCTCGGCCACATCGGCCGGCGGGTGGGAATTCCCTAGCCCGACTGCTGCTAGTCTCTGACTCACTGTGCAGGATGACACTGTAAGTAGGCTGTTTATGTTTTCTTATTGGCAACGTTACGTAGCAGTCTGTGGCTGCTTTGCATTGTTGTAATACTCGCCATTGTAGTGTTAGGCAGCTGGCTGTCAACAGCGCGTAGCGTCGCGCAGTTGGAGGTGAGCCGCCAGCAGTGGTGGATGTGGGGAGAGAGATGGCGGAGTTTTGAAATTTGTCATGAACTGCTATATTTATATATGATGATATCAAGATAAATACATTGTTTGTTCTCTATTAATATCTTTCATTTGCTAACTATCCCTATCAGTAGTTAGTGCCTTCCATAGTTTGAATCTTTTATTTAGCTGGCAGTAGTGGCGCTCGCTGTATTGCAGTAGCTTGAGCAGCGAAGATTTTTGTGAGGTAAGCGATTTGTGAAATGCATAGGTTAATGTTAGTCAGGGCCATTCTTTTGTAGGGAATTTTGAAAGTCAGATTGCGTTGCGCTAACAAAATATTGTGTGTCAGTTTAAGCACAGTCATGTATAATTGTTCAAAGGGGACGTTTCATATGTCGACCCTTGGCCTAGGATACCTCACTGGAATCTTCTGATTTTTTTTTCTTGTTTCATTGTTGTACAGTAAAACAGTTGTGGCATGCATGTAGATTTGCACCAAGTATTTGGCAGCTGCAATTAACTAGATATTATTTTCAGTGTTATGTTAATGTGTTCTCTTATTTTTGCTCTTCAAATTGTGCTTTTCTGTGTTGTCCTGTGAAATATTGTGACAATAATGGCGTGTGAAAAACGTAATACTAGGCTCCAAAGTAAACTGAGAAATGACAGTGAAGACGAAAGCAGTGTGTTAGCGCCGCAGAATAATGAATTAACTAATGTTCAAAGTAGTAATTTGGTAATTGCGCATAGGCAAATGGAGCGGGCGGCAAACAACGGCGTAGGCAGTGAAACAATTAGTGAACAGGGAAGCATTATCGATCGATCGGTCGGCAACAGCTCGCCTCAGGAATCGGGAATGACAGGACACAATTTTGCAAATACTGTAGACTCAGGTTTTGGGTTCTCACCGTTTTCTCAAATGAGTCAAGACACATTTTCCGCTTGTCAAAATGTGAATGTTGCCGGTGCAACTTCACTGCCGAAAAGCACTGAGGAACATGTTTCGGACACCAATGGATTGTTATTACAATTAATGCAACAAATGGGACAAAAGCTTGAAAAGTTAGACACAATGGAACAAAATCAGAGACAAACACAGCAAAAGCTTGAAAAGTTAGACATCACACTTGGAAAAACACGTGAAGATTTAAGTACTGAATTACATAACATTGAATCGAAATGTCAAAAGGTCTGTAATGACGTAAAAACACAAATTTCTGAGCATTTCCAACCTATTTTTTCGTGTCATGAAAATGTATTACAGAATCACAAAGCAGCCATAAAAGAACTGCAAACTATTGTTCGTGAAAATAATGAGACCTTGCAAGCTAAAATTGACTCAGTTGCATCTACCGATTCGGTTACGCAAGTTGCAAGAACTCAGGAAAACTTAAAGGACACAGTAGATTTGATTTCAACACAAATGGACACTCTGAAACTTGGTTCAGTAATACACACTGACGAAATGTGTTCACTATCGGAGAAAGTAGCCAAACTTTCGGATCAGTTCAATAATTTATCTACGAAGGTAGATGATAATCTGAATGACACAGAAGAGTGCAAACAAATTAGGAAATTCAAACAAAATCAGAATCAAATTAATACGCAATACAAAAGAGAAATCCGGGAAGTACAAGATCAGTTGGCACAAGTAATACAAAAATTTCATATTTCGGAGGACACTCGCGCTCCAACACGGGAAGAGGAACTTAGAAATACGGAACAGCCACAAAATAATAACACAGCGCATTTCGGAAATTATGAAAGAAATTGGCAAGGTGCACCGAATTTTGAAATGGAACCGCCGAAACGACGTAACAATGACCGATATGCGACTCGCCGACATGATGACTTTGACTATAAGCTGTTCATTACTACACGTAAATTCAAAACATTTAAGAATTCTGGCAACGACATTCATCCACAAGCGTGGCTCCATCAATTCTCTCATTGTTTTCCTCCCAACTGGTCATTAGAGCACAGATTAGAATTTATGTGTGGCTATTTAGAGAATGAACCAGCTGTAAGAATGCGATCGACCATTCACGATTGTCACAGTGAAGGAGAGTTTTACCATGCCTTCCTCTCAGCATATTGGTCTCAAGCCACACAAGACCGAGTAAAACACAGCATCATAATGATGAAACATTTCGAACAATCTGAATTTTCCAGTCTTGTGAAATATTTTGAAGACATGTTGCACAAGAATCAGTACCTGACAAACCCATACAGCCCCTCAGAACTCATCCGCATTTGCTTAATCAAATTACCTGAACATTTACGACACATTATTTTGGCAGGGCGTTGCAAAGACGACATTGAAGCTTTTCAAGGACTCTTACAAGAATTAGAAATTGACACAGACAGTCGCCGGATGCGAAAACAGGAAAACAATCACTACAGGTCACATACGTCACAATTCCGTGATGACAGAAACAATAAGTCAACACGAAAAGGCTATTCTTACAACGCAAATCGTGACCTAAACAGACACCACCCATATGACAACCGCTGGCAGAGTAATAATAGTTACAGAGAAAGATCGCATTTCCGTAGTAATGACTATCACAGAGACAATCAGAGAAACAGACAATATGGGAACCAAAACAAATATTATCAAGAGAGACAGAATAACTTTAGACGCAACGGACCAGCGTGCAGTTACGATTCAGGGAGAAATTCTCCACCATGTCACCGACAAGAAAGAAACTATGGAATCTACCGACATGACGACAGACGATATATTCGTAACGACAGACCTGAATTGCATCAGAACTGGCGGGATTCAAACAGAGCAGGGCACTTTTGACAACGTGAATTTGTAGAAGTTGGGTCTCCTAATCCCAATAACAACGCGCGCCAACAAAGAGACAGACAATGACTCGCGCCGCAGGCACCCACGTGCGCCGGCTGGCTCAGAGAAAGATAACATAGACGCTAACCTTGAGAAAAATTCCAGTATTCTTTACCGACGTATACCGCATGACAATTGCATTAAAGTTCAAACTCTGAGTACTATGAAGAGTAAAGGTTTACACCAGATTTCACATGTAAAACCGTTTATTGAATGATAATCTGCAGAAAACTTTTCACTTCACATTTCCAATATGCTTTGTCAGACTTAAGAAACTGTTAACATGCAACAATGTTTGAAGTTAAATATCCAGTCTAGAACCTAGGGAACATTTTTAAACAGAAATTACGAATGCATTGTTATTGCGAACAGACGACACAGTGTTATTGTGTGTATACATTCTTGCTTGTTAGTTGCACGATTACGTAATGACTATAAGGCTCACATACTTAGAACATATACCGGCACTGCTAATGAGATTTTCATGCAACATTTTGGTTTACTTGAAAAGACATTCTTTATTTGAATTACTTTCTGTGAGATTAAAGATGACTTAGTATTTGGTTTCTTTGACAGCTACACGGTTATATTACGACACTACTAATGTGTGACACAATTTACATTGTTGCTTGTGCGGTGTATCTGTTTTATATCTGCACAGTTTTTCTGAATTCTTCTGGAAAGTGAAACATGTTTCAGTAGTAACTTTTGTGGTATAGCTACAATGAGACAGCCTTTTCCGTAGCACAACAATACGTCACAGCACAATACTTTCTTCATCACGGTAATAAGCGTAATAACTAAGATATCTATACGCAAAGCATTTCACTTTTGTTTATCATGAGGTAAGTACATTGACTTCTGCAGAACTTAGCTTTCGGAGGACGATAACTACGACACTTCCACACAGATTATGTTGCAACAAGACGCACATTTAGCGCTACAGTACACGTATTTGAGTGATTAATTTTGTACTTAAAACATTTATTTTTAAAGATTTTTGAATTACAAAGAAAGTTTTCCGTGCTACATTTCATTCCATTGCTGTAATCTGTAACACCTGAGGGTATAATTACATTAATCCTCAGGGGGGTACATGCTTACTTTGTGTACCATGTGTGTGGCAACCACAAGGAACCCTAGCTAATATGGTATTTGCTTATTCAACTTTACACATCGGTACCATATTTCTCTAACACACAAGTTATGCAGCTATCTGATCATGTAACTGTGAGATAAACTTTTTTTATTACATCAGTGACAGATGTTTACGCAATTACACAGTTGGATAACTTCACACTTATGAAATTGTATTTTGTCTGTATTTTGTGAAATGCTTATATTTTTTTGGAACCATTGTGATACTATGAGAGCTTTGAATGATATATTTGGTAAGGGAGCATGATTTTAAAGTGCGTTTGAGGTAGATGACACTATTGAAATGAGAAGAGAATTTTTTTTAGGTTTTGAAATTATTGGAGGAAGCTACGACGATTTTGACAATTGACTGAGATGTTATGATATTATTACGACGATGATGGGTACTATGCTGTTGAGATATGTTTATGATCAATAAGATGATGCTACCGTATATGAGGAATAAGAAGTATGTAGGAAACCAAGAAGCGTACTTTAAGAGTTATGAAATGTGCGTAAATGCGTGACTGTATCACAATGCTGATGAGTATTTTATTTGGACACTTATATTTATAGGGTTTTGTTCCTACACATTTGCAATGCAAATTCTCGACCCGTGACATTTTGTATATGAGACTGTCACAGTAGCGGAAACTGCTGTCATAAATATTTCCGTAAGAAAGTTAAGTGACCACCTGCACGTAATGCGTCATGGGCACGCAGCTGTGTCAGACGCCGGGAGAACAAGTCATTAGTGAGTGCCTCATCAGAAGCACAGGTAGAATAAAAGAAAGGGGAGGCCATTGTCCTCGCTATTAATTCCTTGTTGAAAGCATACTGTGGAGCTCGTAATTTATGATATTTACTAAAATGCATAATGAAATGATTAGAAACATTTTACATCTATTGTCTTTGTAGTTAAGAGATTGCTCATTTTGTTTAATATCTGGTTTCCAGCTGTGTTGCAGCATTGGTTTTATAAAATAAACTTAAATGCATCTGCTAATGTGAACACTTTCTGTCAACAGATTTATTAAATAAGTATTTTCTGATCCGCATTCTTCGAAAAAGGAGCTCTTGGAATGGAGAGAACAATAAGAAGGGACTAATAACAGTAACTGCATCTATAATTTTCTTTTCAAGTACTTGGTAATTTCTTTTGTAGAATAATTTGTGGTGCACCACTTTAATTACATAGACATTAAGATGTGAATATACATTTCCCTTTTCTGCATTGTTGTTTTTACTGTAATATTTTTTCTGCTTGAGCTATGTCATGTTTAGGTATACGGGTAAGTTACTGCTGTTTGCCAGGCATAGTGTTACTGAATTTGACTTTGTGTTACTCTGCTAAGCCAGTTTACTACTGATTTATTTTTCTTGTTGCTGCACATTGGCTCAAATTAGTTGTAATGTTGCATTGCTTGGTAATTTAGATTTACTGTAGCTTGCTTTGCAATTTTCCATTTTTTTGGTCATTGCTGTTTGTGTTACTTATTTTGTGCTGCTGCATTGCCTCGTCCCTTAGTTTAGCATCTGAGCTCAGTAGATTTAAGTTAGCTTAAGAGGGGGTAGCCTCTAAGAGAATGAGTTGCGATGAATTGGAAGAAATGCATTGAGAAGTTATACGAAAAAAAAGTACAGAAAACCGGTTTAGGTAGGATTTTCTTGGAAATAAATGTTGAAGTAAGAAATGTGTGAACATATAAATACAGAAAGCATGCTTAGATAGAATTTTTTTTGGTGGAAACAAAGGATGAAATAAGAGGAAAGATATATGAAGTTTTGGGTTGGACTGCAGTACCACATGTTACACTGAAAACGAACCCTGTCCTTTCCTATAGGTGTTATCCCACTATGTGTTTGTGTACCCTTGTGTATTTGTTTTCTTCCTGTCTCTGTGTAGTTTCATAGAATTTTTTCTTCTTTTAGTATTAACCTACACTCACTATGATGAGGAATACTGCTATCCTCGAATATAATTGGCATTAATAATATGTTATTTACTTTGTAAAGATGTTTAGACATTATTTATTCTGTTTTGGTTTAATGCTCATGTGTGAAGTTGATGTTTCAAAAGTTATTGTGATCTTTTATGTATGTACTCATGTCATAATTCCACTGATGTATATGTTAGTTCGATTCTTTTGTAAAGCCTGTACTACAAATGTTATCTGTATTGTTATGTTTTTAATGATGTATTCTGTACCTTTGTTATTGTATTCTCATGTTATAAAATTGTAATTGACACCAGTTTATCAAACTAAGTAACTTGTAAGCATTCATTTCACTGCACACATTTCCGTTGGTCATAGTATATGGACAATATGTGAGAAGTAGGGACTGATAGTGTTTGCACGTGTGTTAATGATTCAGCATGGGACTGGATAACAGCATTGCTGGTTCTAAGGACAACTCCAAAAACTTTGTGAGTGCACAAGTGGTGGTTTATGGACTTGCTACATTATCCGCAAGACTCTTCAGTGGTGATTGTGCACCTGCACAGTCACAACAGATGGCTGCTGGCCATCTCTACCAGGACTACAGTGGGTCTGCTCTGTGATGACCTACCCACCAATTTTCTTCAAAACTTCGACTGACTCTGCTGTGGGTTTGCTCTGTTGTGGCGCATTATCTGTCAGCATGTCAAGAGTCAGCACTGTCTTTCCGTTGGAAGGACAACGCTACTTCTTCAAGACTGCATGGAAATCCACTACTTCCGTGTGCATTTTCTTCTACTGCTCAGACTTTGAGGAAAACACTACTATTTTACCTTGATGAACGATCAGGACTGTCTTTATGGACTGTGAGAGAATTTGAGCTTTTGACCAACATTGTATCAGTAAGTGTGTGCATTTGATTTCTTTGTTATTGTAATTATGAAAATTTTTTCAAATCTGTATTGGCCACTGCCCAAACCAATTTGTAAAATTTTTTGTGAGGAGCATGGGGGCTATGTAAGCAGGCTGTTTATGTTTTCTTATTGGCAACGTTACGTAGCAGTCTGTGGCTGCTTTGCATTGTTGTAATACTCGCCATTGTAGTGTTAGGCAGCTGGTTGTGAACAGCGCGTAGCGTTGCGCAGTTGGAGGTGAGCCGCCAGCAGTGGTGGATGTGGGGAGAGAGAAATTTGAAATTTGTCATGAACTGCTATATTTATATATGATGATATCAAGGTAAATACATTGTTTGTTCTCTATTAATATCTGTCATTTGCTAACTATCCCTATCAGTAGTTAGTGCCTTCCATAGTTTGAATCTTTTATTTAGCTGGCAGTAGTGGCGCTTGCTGTATTGCAGTAGCTTGAGCAGCGAAGATTTTTGTGAGGTAAACGATTTGTGAAATGCATAGGTTAATGTTAGTCAGGGCCATTCTTTTGTAGGGAATTTTGAAAGTCAGATTGCGTTGCGCTAACAAAATATTGTGTGTCAGTTTAAGCACAGTCATGTATAATTGTTCAAAGGGGACGTTTCAACACATGACAAACAATGTTGCGGGGCGTCCGTTACTTGTTCTTGGATGGCAGGTACACATGTACTTGATGCACATGTACTTAATGCGCAGTCCGGCGATGCTCCCTTGTGGTGGTTATACTTGGTCGACCAGAAACGTGAGTGAGTGATCACTGTGAAGGAAGTGTTGATACTGTGTACTCACGTGTAAAAGCGTTACAGTGACAGAGTTTGAAAGGGGCTCGTTGTGGATTTCTATTTGGCCAGTTGCTCGGTGAAATAGATTTGTGCATCATTCGGATGTAACAATAGCCCTATGTTGGACTGCGTAACGATATGAGAGCAGGCATCTCGTCGTCAAATTTCTGGTTGACTACTGAGAAAATTTAGAGAAGCGGCTTTTGAAGCTGACTGTCGAATGATTCTACTGACAGAACCTTTTCTTCGAAAAGAACGTCGTCTTCGCTCCAGGTATTCCCATTTGATCAGTCTGGTGTTGCAGTTGAAGATAGCAAAACGAAAGCCAAAGTTTTAAATATCACGTTCAAGAAATCGTTCACGCAGGAGAATCGTATAAGTACTGTCACTTGAGCATTGGACAGACTCCCGCACGGACGACATAGTAAGAAGTATCGCTGCCGTACAGAAAGAACTGAAAGATTTGAAAGCAAATAAGTTACCAGGTCTGGATGGTATCCCAATTCGATTTTATAAAGAGTACTCTACGGCATTGGCTCCTTACCTAGCTTTCATTTATCGTGAAGGTAAAATAACGAGTCCGCAAAATTACAGACCAATGTCCCTGACTTTGATTTGCTGCAGAATCGTTGAACATATACTCAGTTTGAATTCAATGAATTTTCTTGAGACTGAGAAGTTTATGTCCACGAATCAGCACGGATTTAGAAAGCATCGCTCGTACGAAACTCAGCTTGCCCTTTTTTCACACAATATTCTGAAAAATATGGATGAAGGGCAACAGGCAGATTCCATATTTCTATTTCCAGAAAGCATTCGTAACGGTGTCCCATTACACACTACTAACGAAGGTACGAGCATATAGAATAAGTTCGCAGACATGTGAGTCACTCGAGGACTTCTTAAAGGGAGGTTTACTATCTTCAGCCCAAAAAAAGCATGTTCTTTGAGAATTTGTTTCTCTGGATGTGTTACAGATGTCAGCGTAAAATTTGCTCAAAATGTTTGTTGATATTTCTTCTACAAACTGGAATTTTTTCGACCAGAAATGTTGAAGAGCAAAGGCGGAAGTGCCGTCGGAAAGAAACAAAATTTCGATGTAGACCTCCACGCGCGGTATGTCACAGGTCATTCGGCTCGTCTGAAATCAAAACTGAGTTGACGTTAGCGAAGTATACAAGATTCTTTAGGAGTTGTACCTCGCTTAAGTTACTTGGACCATAGGAAACAAAATGGCGGCCATTTGAAGAAATAGGGGTTTTTTCATCGATTTTTCAACTTCGTCGGCCAAGTGAAAATATTTATAGTTGATGGATCGGTATAAAAGTGGTACAACTCCTAGACAATTTAGTTAGCTTCTTCGGAAACAAAGAATCATGCCAATCGGTTCAGTGGATTTGAAGTTATCACACCGCGCGATAAAAAGAAAGTCATTTCGAGAAAAACGCGTTTGAAGTTTTGACTACATATAAATGCAATATTATGCAACTTGCGTTCAATAGGCTATCCCGGGTCCATAAACTAGTCCTTCCTCTTCCTCATAGAGGGCGTTCTGCTCGATCTGGGCCATCCTGCGCTGCTCCAGAGCCGCTCGTACTGCCGGTGACAAGCGGTTTTCTGCCAGTTGAATCCGGTGGTCGTCTGAATGCTTGGCGAATTGCGTCGAATAGAGTCCCAGGGTGACGTCCATCGCTGTCATGGTCTTCCGAATTGCTGAATACCCTTCACTGAAGCTGCTCACTGCCAGGAAAGTCGCAGTCTCCACAGTCTTCGCACCAGAATGCATATGCTTGGGGACTAACTTCGAAACACACACGTTCAAACTTTCATTTGTATTTTGTGGGTTTCCTCCCAAGCACCGGCACAATAATTCGTCCTCCGAAAGAAAAAAACTGTTGCGTCAAAAAAGGCCTATTTCAGGCAGATGTATTTTTTGTTCAACCGCGAATAAAAAAATTTCCGTTCCGTATTCGGAAAAACCGTAATCCAAATGTGCAATTTAAAAAAAAATCGATTTTTTTCAACCAAAATATAGCAAACCTCCCATTGAGTAACAGAACCCAGTATGTTGTTCTCGATGGCGAGTGTTCATCAGGAGCAAGGGTATAGTCAGGTGTGCCCCAAGGAGATGTGATAGGACTACTGTTGTTCTCTATACACATAAATGATTTGGTGGACGGGGTGGGTACAATCTGCTATTGTTTCCTAATGATGGTGTGGTGTAGGTAATGTGTCGAAGGTGAGTTGCTATAGGAGGATACAAGATGAGTTAGACAAAATGATGAATGGCAGTTAGCTATAAATGTGGAAAAACGTAAGTCAGCGCTGATAAGTAGGAAAAGCAAACCTGTAGTCTTGAGATACAACATTAGTAGTGTACTGTTTGCCACAGTCACCCCGTTTAAATATCTAGGCGTAGCGTAGCGAAGTGGTATGAAGTGGTAAGAGCAGGTGAAGAGTGTGGCTGGAAAGTCAAATGCCGCCCGGTGTGGCAGAGCGGTTCTAGGCGCTTCAGTCTGGAACCGCGCGACCGCTACGGTCGCAGGTTCGATTAAGTAGTTCTAAGTTCTAGGGGACTGCTGGCCTCAGATATTAAACCCCTTAGTGGTCAGAGACATTTGAACTATTTGAAAGTCAAATGGTCGATTTCGGTATATTGGGAGAATTTTAGCAAAGTGTGGATCAGTTGTAAAGGAGAAACCATATAGGACGCTAGTGCGACCCATTCTTGAGCACTGCTCGAGTGTTTGGGATTCGTAACAGGTCGAATGAAGGAGGACATCGAAGCAGTTCAGAGGCGGGCTGCTAGTTTTATTACCGGTAGGTTTGAACAACACGTGTTACGGAGATGCTTCGGGAACTCAAATGGGAATACCTGGAGCTAATGCGATGTTCTTTTCGAAGAAAACTGTTGAGAAAATTTAGAGAACCTGCTTTCGAAGCTGACTGTCGAATGATTCTACTGCCACCAACACATATTGCGTGTAAAGGCCAAGAAGATACGATACGAGAAATTATAGATACTCTTTTTTCCCTCACTCTGTTTACGAGTGGAACAAAAAAAAAATGGTTCAAATGGCTCTGAGCACTATGAGACTTAGCTTCTGAGGTCATCAGTCCCCTAGAACTTAGAACTACTTAAACCTAACTAACCTAAGGACATCACACACATCCATGCCCGAGGCACGATTCCAACCTTCGATCGTAGCAGTCGCGCGGTTCCAGACTGTAGCGCCTAGAACCGCTCGGCCACCCCGGCCGGCACAAGTGGAAAAAGAAAGGAAATAATTAGCACTGCTGCAGGATACCGTCCGCCACGCAGCGTACTATGTATTGCGGAGTATCTGTGTAGATGGGGATGTAGGTGTATATACCCTACCAGGACTAGTAACAAATACGAACAGCACTAATGAACTCTGGTAGGCCTTATGCCTGTGACAGAGAATTGCATCATTTACATATTTGCCCATAGCGTGTACATGCACAACGCTGCCCTGTCATCCGACCGTTGTCCCATGGATGCTTTCTGACGAGCACCTGTCCAAAGAGCACTGTTGGATCGTGAATGACCTGCACCTTTTCCCAGTCGGTATCTCATTACAAACGCAGTACGCATTAGAGTCAGCCACAGGAATCAGGGGTGCACAGTACTGTCGAATCACACAGCGACTCCTCCCCGGAGACTTTGGAGCCGCGCTCTCGCTGCTTGACGGATGCCACGAAACGTGAGCGTATTGTCGCTGGCAGGGGGCGCCGGAAGGCCCGCTTTCAAGGGGTGGCTTCCCGAAATGAGAACTCAAATCTGCAGGCGAGGCGCCGGCCCTCGCCTGGAATGCCGCCCCCGACCCGACGCGACGCGGCGCCGCACAAGAAGCGCGGCGGGGGCGGAGGGGCGGCGCCCTGATGGATGCGTGGCAGCTCGCTGAAAAGAAAGCCGGCGGCAGCGGGCGGGGGCGGATATTCGCGCGCGCCTCACAATGCCGGCTCGAGGAGTTGCGGGTCCTCCGTGCCCTTGCGCCTACCTGTCCCCAATAAACACGCCGCGGTTGCAACACCGCCAGACACCGCTCCCCCGCCTCCGTCATCGGTCTCACTCTGTCCAGCACTACCGAGCGACAGTATTTGCTTATCTATGACGGTTTACTTGTTCGATGTGGAGAAAGGAAAGGACTCATCCAAGCATTCTTCACAACTTGTGAGTGAGGCTAGCAAGCCAGCTGCCCGTGAAATCCTGTTGCCAGGGCCAAAATATTTTTGTCATAGCTGGCGCAATACACCAACCCGCCGCCGTGAAGAGCTGTGACATGACACTGTGCCGCTTTGGTCACCTACGTGTCAGAAGGCGGGGCCCGATTTAAGGGGGGGACGTTGATGAAATTCACCAAAAACGCCAATTTTCGATTTATTTTTTATTTTTTAGTACAACTCATGGACAATAATTTCCCAACGTTTCAATGTTGAAATAGCATCCGAAGTGCCTGAAAACTAATTAAACGTGTGACACGGCCTCCCTGCCACGCCTGCGTTTTGAAGGGAAAAAAAAAAAAATGGTTCAAGTGGCTCTGAGCGCTATGGGACTTAACATCTGAGGCCATCAGTCCCCTAGAACTTAGAACTACTTAAACCTAACTAACCTGGAGATGTCACACACACCCATTCCCGGGGGCAGGATTCGAACCTGCGACCGTAGCGGTCGCGCGGTTCCAGACTGAAACGCCTAGAACAACTCGGCCACACCGGCCGGCTCATTTTGAAGCAGCTATTCAATACCGTCTCAGTGAACGACGATTCTGTGTATTACTTTCAACCAAACGTGTGCGGGATACATCTAGAAGGCCGTGATACATACTCTTTGGTTTTATAGATCATCTTTGGCCGATCTCTGCATTTCTCAAAAAGTGTGTTCATGGCAAAACCCAAAATTCAAAAAAAAAATTTCAAATGTGTGTGAAATCTTATGTGACTTAACTGCTAAGCTCATGAGTCCCTAAACTTACACACTACTTAACCTAAATTATCCTAAGGACAAACACACACACCCATGCCCGAGGGGGGACTCGAACCTCCGCCGGTACCAGCCGCACAGTCCGTGACTGCAGCGCCTTAGATCGCTCGGCTAATACCGCGCGGCACCAAAATTCAACTGAGTCCCTAGATTCACTCATATGGAAACGATGCCCTAAAAACACATTTCCATCTGCTACAGTTGCTAGAATTGCAACTTACGATGCAGTTATTGTATTGAATGATGGGAACGTCGGGAGGATGAAGGTATTAAAAAGAATGGACGTCAAGACAGGAAATTTTACGCAAGACATCCTGAGAAAAATAGATTTACAGCGCGTCTCGGCAGCTGAAAAGTCAGTTGAAGACCTGGTAAAGGAAAGAAGACAGCAACAAGAAACCAGAAGAGAAGCCTTGAAGGGAAAGACGACCCAGAGTACAAAGCTGGTGCCTTCAGAAGAAGTGATATAAGGAAAAAAGTGAAGATGCACTTTAAATTGCGTTTCCTGAACGATTTGTTTTTTAAAGTTTGTGTACCTTTTACTCAGATTGTATGAATGCTATAATTATGAAATTTTGTACACATATTTCTGTAAACCTAATAAATGTTGTCGCATGAGCAATTTTTGAAATTCTGAATACAAGCTGAGATATGTGGCAAAGTGCTTGGAATTTTGCATGAATTTACAATAGTTCTTGTGGAATTATAATTACAAAATTATGAAAATTCTCCTACTTGACTTATTCCAAAAACCTCATGAGAGAAGCTTACAACATATAAAGAGATGAAACAGAGAAATTTTTGTAGAAATCTCTTGAATACTTTCTGAGAAAATGGGACATACATTATTTTTTGAAAATAAAACTTCAAATTTCATTCAAAAAAGTTGAATATATATAATCAAAGGATTTTATATGTAAATTTGTTACTTTCATTTAAAGCGTGGTACAAATTTTATTGCCATGTCTCCAGAACTGTGGATTTGGTGCATTTTTGAAATAGTGTATGTGTTTCATCAACGTCCCCCCTTAACAAAGCTGGGCAAATATACTCGTAGTATGGCTTCTGGCCGCTCAGACATGGCAGAGATGTTGCCTTCGACTACTACTGACGCCAAGATAATAATTAAACTGACGGTGTTACGAGCGCTGCAGTGAGGCCGGTACACATCGCAGGACGCACAAACATCGTAGGTATGTTCGTTAATAGGTGCGCTAGTGGTTTATATTGGAAAAAAAATTATAGTTCCACTTTCAGACAGCAGTTGAAAACATGGCGCTGTAAGCAGTCAGAATGTGGTGTGGGTGCAGGAAAAGGGGAAGAGCGATGAAACACATAAAAACAATTGATCTGGGACTGTTATCAGGATATGGTCACAAGTTATAACACGTGTTCGGTGTGATATCCGTCTGCAGCTGGTGGCCTAGTGGCTAGCGTTGATGCTTCTGAATTACTGGATCCCGGGTTCTATTCCCGGCCAGGTTGGGGACTTTTTCTGCCGGGGGGCTGGGTGTTGGTATTGTCCTCCTCCTCCTCATCATCATTATCATTCGTGACAGTGATTCGTCTGGACTGAGGAAAAAAATTAGACTGTGGAAAAATTGGGACTTTGTACGGGCGCTGGTGACCGAGCAGTTGCGCGCCCCACAAACCAAACATCATCATCATCATCATTAATGTGATCTCCGGCTCAGCAACATGCTGCGCCTGTAACACGGCATACTCTACAAGTGCACCGATTAATGAAAATACCTACTGTGTTTTCCACTGCCGTAATCAGGACATCGTTCCTTTGATTACAACCACTCAGTACTACACGCCAGCTGAGAGATCCATGTGGGCCAACCAGCTTCGCCTACGTCTAGCTGCTTCATTTATTAACTCCTGGTCTTTGGGCCACAGCTAGGCCTCAGTATTCCAAGGCTCAAGCCACAAACACCGTGAGAGGCCCACCGCCAAAATCACTTCATCCAGTATCTGGACGTCTCCAAGCTGCTGCCCAGGATCAATGAACATTTCATCAAGTCGCACCTTTCAACCACTGTCCAACCCTCTTGCTAAAGGAAGAATGTGTTTTCCCTCTCAACTCTACCGACTGCACCACTGCCAAAATTCTGGTATTATGGAAGTCAATGTTCTGCACCTTAAATTGGGAGACGCCAGTCACAGCAATTAATTGGGGATCACACCGTCACTACGTTACAGATAGGTGCTTATCAGCGGAGCTTTAGAAAATACAGTACGGGCCAGTAAAACTGCTACACCAAGAAGAAATGCAGATGATAAATGGGTTTCCATTGGACAAATATATTATATTAGAACTGACATGTGATTATATTTTGACGTAGTTTGGGTGCATAGATCCTAAGAAATCAGTAACCAGAACAACCACTCTGTCCGTAATAACGGCCTTGATACGCCTGCCCGCATCCCGTGCTCGTGCGGTAGCGTTCTCGCTTCCCACGCCCGGGTTCCCGGGTTCGATTCCCGGCGAGGTCAGGGATTTTCTCTGCCTCGTGTTGTGTGCTGTCCTTAGGTTAGTTAGGTTTAAGTAGTTCTAAGTTCTAGGGGACTTATGACCACAGCAGTTGAGTCCCATAGTGCTCAGAGCCATTTGAACCATTTGATACGCCTGGGCATTGAGTCCAACAGAACTTTGATGGCGTGTACAGGTACAGCTGCCCATGCAGCTTCAACACGATACCACAGTTCACCAAGAGTAGTGACTGGCGTAGTGTGACGAGCCAGTTGCTCGGCCACCATTGACCAGATGTTTTCAGTTGGTGAGAGATCTGGAGAGTATACTGGCCAGGGCAGGAGTCGAACATTTTCTGTATCCAGAAAGGCCCGTACAGGACCTGCAACATGGGGTCGTGCATTGTCCTGCTGAAATGTAGGGTTTCGCAGGGATCGAATGAAGGATAGAGCTACGGGTAGTAATACATCTAAAATGTAACGTCCACTGTTCAAAGTGCCGTCAATGCGAACAAGAGGTGACCGATGGCACCCCATACCATCACGCCGGGTGTTACGCCAGTATGGCGACGACGAATAGACGCTTCCAATGTGCGTTCACCGCGATGTCGCCAAACACGGATGCGACCATCATGATGCTGTAAACAGAACATGGATTCATCCGAAAAAATGACGTTTTGCCATTCGTGCACCCAGGTTCGTCGTTGAGTACACCATTGCAAGCGCTCCTGTCTGTGATGCAGCGTCAAGGGTAGCCGCAGCCATGGTCTCCCAGCTGATAGTCCATGCTGCTTCCAACGTCGTCGTACTGTTCGTGCAGATGGTTGTTGTCTTGCAAACGTCCCCATCTGTTGATTCAGGGATGGAGACGTGGCTGCACGATCCGTTACAGCCATGCGGATAAGATGCCTGTATTCTCGACTGCTAGTGATACGAGGTCGCTGGGATCCAGCACGGCGTTCCGTATTACCCTCCTGAACCCACCGATTCCATGTTCTGCTAACAGTCATTGGATCTCGAAGAACGCGAGCAGCAATGTCGCGACACGATAAACCGCAATCACGATAGGCTACAATCCGGCCTTTATCAAAGTCGGAAACGTGATGGTACGCATTTCTCCTCCTTGCACGAGGCATCACAACAACGTTTCAACAGAGAACGCCGGTCAACTGCTGTTTCTGTATGAGAAATCGGTTGGAAACATTCCTCATGTCAGTTCGTTGTAGGTGTCATCACCGGCGCTAACCTTGTGTGAATGTATGAAAAGCTAATTATTTGCATATCACAGCATATTTTCCTGTCGGTTAAAATTCGCGTCTGTAGTACGACATCTTCGTGGTGTAGAAATTTTAATGGCCAGTAGTGTATAAATGCAAATTGTAGGGCCTGTTAGGTGACAATGAGTTTTAGGAAAAATAAAGGCACGAGAGAGGCATTTATAAAGTCTCACTTGATAAAGAAAGCAAGTCTTAAGCAAAATCCTCTTCTTTACCTTTGTCGAAATAGAAAAAAGCATTAGACAAAGTAGAATGATGAACATTTTCGAAATTCTCAAAAAAATAGGTGTAAACTATAAAGTAAAATGGGTAACATAAACTGAGGTGAAAAAAGTCGCCGGCCAGAGTGGCCGAGCGGTTCTAGGCGGTACAGTCGGGATCCGCGCGACCACTACGGTCGCAGGTTCGAATCCTGCCTCGGACGGGGTTGTGTGGGATGTCCTTAGGTTAGTTAGGTTTAAGTAGTTCTAAGTTCTAGGCGACTGATGACCGCAGAAGGGAAGTCCCATAGTGCTCAGAGCCATTTGAAAAAAGTCATGAAATACCTCCTAATATCGTATCGCATCTCATTTTGCCCGGTGTAACTCAGCAGCTCGAGGAGGCATGTACTGAAGGAGTTGTTTGTAGTCCCCCTGCAGAAATATTGAGCCATACTGTCGCTACAGCTTTCCTTAACTGTAAAATGTAGCCTATACAGAATTTTGTGTTCGAACTGAGCTCTCGATTATGTCCCATAAATCTGCGATGGGGTTCATGTCAGGTGATTCTGGCGGCCAAATCATTTGCTCGAATTGTTCAGAATGTTCTTCAAACCAATAACGGCCAACTGTGGCTCGGTGATACGGCGCAACATTGTCTGTAAAGATTCCGTCGTCGTTTGGGATTATGAAGTTAATAAGCGGCTACAAACGGTCTCCAAGTAGCCGTATATAACCGAGGACCCAGTCCATTCCATGTTAACACAGTCCACTCTATCATGGAGCCACCACTAGCTCGCACAGCGCCTTCGTGAGGACTTGGGTTCATGGTGGCACACTCGAACACTACCATAAGCTCTTACCAAATGAAATCGAGACTCATCTGACCAGCCCACGACTTTCCAGTGCATCGAGGATCCAACCTGTGGTGTCACCGCCAGACACCACACTTGCTAGGTGGTAGCTTTAAATCGGCCGCGGTCCATTTAGTACATGTCGGACCCATGTGTCGCCACTGTGTGATCGCAGACCGAGCGCCACCACAAGGCAGGTCTCGAGATACAGAATAGGACTCGCCCCAGTTGTACGACGACTTTGCTAGCAGCTACACTGACGAAGCCTTTCTCTCATTTGCCGAGAGACAGTTAGAATAGCCTTCAGCTAAGTCCATGGCTACAACCAAGCAAGGCGGCATTAGCCTTACATAGTTGATAGTTATCGTATGAAATGTCTCATCAAGAACGATGTATACAACAAGGACGATTAAAAGTTAAGTATTAAAACAGCTACGTACTTTTCTTGTTACCACTTATTACGTATCCTGTTTCAGACCTCTATCTAGCCTAAGTGAGATTACGCGTGCCTTTCGGCTACTTAAGAGTGGCGTAGCTGTCTTGTTACGCCACAACAGTTGGCGACGAGTCAACGGAAAGGGTTTTGTTCTTTCTAATTGCTTACATTTACTTGTGTCATGGCTTCGCCACATTCTCCAGATGTACTGTCCGAATTTTATCGCTTGCAGAATCAGCAGACGCAGGCGTTATTGGATGCCCTTGGACAGCTCGTCCAGGGTCAACGTGCACTGCAACATGATGCGGCAGCCGCCGCTTCACCGCTACCGCAGCCACAACATGCAGTTGCACCGCAGTTTCGCAAGTTTGACCCAACCCAAGAGACATGGACTGAGTGGTCACGCCAGTTTGGATTTCATCTCGCCGCCTACAGTATTCAAGGTAACGAGCGGCAGCCTCACTTATTGTCTTGTGTCGGCATGCAAACGTACCGTGTGATAGTGAAATTGTTTCCCCGACGCGACGTAGCAACTCTGTCCTACGAAGAAATTTTGTCGGCATTGGATACCTATTTCAAAGAAACAGTCAATGTCGTTGCAAAAAGGTATACGTTCTTTTGTACAAAACGTACGGCCGGTCAAACTAATAGGGAGTGGGTTGCAACATTGCAAGGCCCTACACAGGATTGTGCTTTTGAGTGTGAATGTGGACTCCCTTATTCAGATACAATGGTACGTGATGCAATAGCACAGAACGTTTCTGATGTTCGCATACGGGAATAGATTTTGAAACTCGTCAATCCCTCCCTTCCACAAGTGATAGACATATTGGATAGGCAAGACACACTTGACTGTGCTCAGGAATCTTTTGAAACTTCGCCAGCAGTGTGTAACATTAACCGGCCCGCCCGGCGCGCTGCGCGGCCCGGTAAACTGCCCTCGCACACGTCCGCACAGCTGCCGCCACGCTCTAAACCAGGTGGGCCGCGCCAGCACACAAATGCAGTGAAATCATGCCCGCGGTGTGCTACTAGACATTCGCATGCAAATTTCCCGTCACGCCAAGCTATTTGCTTTTCTGTAATAAGAAAGGACATGTTCAAAGTGTTTGCCAGAAAAAGCTCAGATCAGACAATCACAACCATTCCAGGCCCTTTGCTTTGCGCCGGAATCGAACCAAGGACACTCAGGCTCGTGGACCTTCGCCCATGGACATTCATGTAGTTACTTCCACCCCGTCCAGTGCCACTTTTTCTAACAGTGACTGTGTTCGTCCCACAAAAGTGTGCGTCGACGTCGCCGGAAATCGCGTCAAGTCGCAAGTGATGCTGTACCTGTATCAGTTCAAATTGCACGAGACAGTCGCTCTTGTTGTCAGCAGGACAATAAACTTTTTGTAGATTTGGACTTTAATGGCAAGGTCATACCATTCCAGCTCGATACCGGAGCTGCAGTTTCACTGCTCAATCACGACACGTACAAACAACTGGGCAAACCTCCGTGGCGTGTCGCGAATGTTCAGCTAAATACATATTCAGGACAGCAGATCCCTGTGTTAGGACAGTGCACTCTTCTTGCAACATACAAGGGACAAACAAAACTTGTGTCATTTTACGTTCTTCGTTCTTCTACTGTAGTGAACTTGTTTGGTTTAGATTTATTTCAGTTGTTTAACATGTCTATTGTAAATCAGGTCCTATCAGTGAATCAGACTCTGCCTTCCGACAATGTTTCTCGGCTATGTAAAGAATTTGCAGACATTTTTGCACCGGGCCTTGGTTGCGCTAATAATTATGAAGCACATTTGGAATTGAAAGTAATCGTGCAACCGAAATTTTTCCGGGCGCGCAATGTTCCTCACGCATTGCGTGATGAGGTCGCAAGAACATTACACGATTTAGAATCACAGTGTGTGTTGGGTAAAATTAACTATTATCATCGCTTTCTGCGCAATGCCTCTTCCATTTCAGCTCCGCTTCATCGCTTCCGCCGTAAGGGTGTTCCGTTCGTCTGGACGACGGAATGCGAACGCGCCTTTCGCCAGTTGAAATCGGCGTTGCTTTCAAATACTTGCCTTACGCCATTCGATCCCCAGAAACCCCTTTTGTTGATGGTCGATGCATCGGATTTCGGGATCGGTGCTGTGCCTGCACACAAAGTTGTCTCGCATTATCGCCCTATTGCCTTTGCGTCAAAATTGCTCTCGTCTGCGCAAAGAAATTATTCACAGATAGAGAAAGAAGCTTTGGCTCTCATATTTGGTGTTACTAAGTTCCATGATTTCTTGTATGGTCGTCACTTTACCATCATCACAGACCACAAACCTTTGACGTCGCTTTTTCATCCGAACAAGCCTGTACCTCCGCGTACAGCGCAGAAATTCATTCGCTGGTCTATTTTCCTCTCGCAGTACCGCTACGATATCTTGTATCGGTCCACTGCTAAGCACGGAAACGCCGATGCGTTGTCCCGTTTGCCTGTTGCTGAGGATAAAGCATTCGATTCTTCCGAACTTGCTTGCATGTTCATTGATGCGGAAACCGATGAAGTGGTCGAATCATTTCCGATTGATTTTCGTCGTGTAGCTAAGGTCACAGCTGCTGACCCGGTCCTTGCTACCGTTTTGCGTTTTGTTGCTACGCAATGGCCTTTGTCAAAGTCTCGGATCGAGGATCCGTTGGTTCGCCGATTTTTTGCTCACAACGGGAGACTTTTTGTTCGACGTGGTGTTTTGTTGTTGCGTTCTGATAATGATCAGTCCAGAGTCGTGGTCCCACGTTCGTTACAGACCTCTGTCTTACGGCTTCTTCACCAAGGACATTGGGGTATAATGCGAACGAAACAACTTGCTCGTCAGCACTGTACTTGGTTCGGAATCGATGCTGCGATTACGAATATGTGTTCTTCTTGCATGGCGTGTGCCGAACAACAATCCGCACCGCCGCGGAAAGTCTTTGCATGGCCGAAAGCCACTTCCCCTTGGAAACGCTTGCACATCGATTTTGCTGGTCCATTCTGGAATGCTCGATGGTTGGTTCTGGTAGATGCCTTCAGTAATTTTCCTTTTGTTGTCCGGATGTCTTCCACGACGTCATTTGCCGCCATCCAAGCGTTGTCTGCTATCTTTTGCATTGAAGGTCTTCCGCAGACTATTGTTTCCGACAATGGCCCACAATTCATGTCTGCAGAATTTCAGTCATTCTGCCAGGCCAATGGTATTCAACATCTGACATCCGCGCCGTTTTCGCCTCAGTCAAACGGTGCCGCTGAACGATTGGTCCGGACTTTCAAGTCACAGATGTTGAAGTTGAAAGAGTCGCATTCTCGGGAGGACGCATTGTTGCTCTTTTTGTCATCGTATCGCTCTCAGCCCCGAGATGGTCGCTCGCCGGCTGAGTTGCTCCACGGTCGTCCTCATCGAACCTTGATGTCTTTGCTGCACCCGCCGCATCAGGTTCCTGTGCAGCGGCAGACTTCTGCTTTTGCTCCAGGCGACGTTGTATTTTATCGCAACTATCGGGGTTCACGGCGTTGGCTCGCAGGGCGCATTCTTCGCTGCCTCGGTCGCGCGATGTATTTGGTTTTGGGGGCCTCTGGTGAGGTGCGTCGGCATCTCAATCAGCTGCGCCTCTGTCGTCGCACGGGTTCTGCCGCTCCCCGTCTGCTTTCAGTGACGGTGCCGTCCGGTCAGCGCCCTGGGGACCCATCTACTGGCTCGCCTCATCCCCAGGTGTTACCGACGATGCCTTCCATTTTGCCCCATGGCGACGCGCCGCCGCAGCCGCCGCCGCCGCCTGTTCTCCCGCTGGCGCCGCCCGCATTCGACGCTTCGCTGCAGCCGCCAAGCGCCTCCCTGGGTCACGCGCCGCCGATCGCTTCCCGTGACCAGCTGTCCTCCGCCATGGAACTCTTGCCCGCTCCGGACCACATGACGTCTTCGCTCGTCGGATACCCCGACTCAATGGAGGGCGACCCTTCGGCCCCTCCTGTCTCTTTACGGGCGCATACACCTCATGTTGACGTGCACCCTGGACTAGGTTTTAAGGCGTTTCCTAGGTCCCCTCGGACCAAATGGCCGGGTGCGGGTGGCACAGCCTCGCCTGTTGTTAGGCTCCCCACCTCATCGCATACGTCAACGTGGGGTCCTCCCCACGGCGGGCGGAAGCCTTATAACACGACCGTTCGCCGATTTGCGGGGGAGGAATGTGGTGTCACCGCCAGACACCACACTTGCTAGGTGGTAGCTTTAAATCGGCCGCGGTCCATGTAGTACATGTCGGACCAGCGTGTCGCCACTGTGTGATCGCAGACCGAGCGCCACCACAAGGCAGGTCTCGAGATACGGAATAGGACTCGCCCCAGTTGTACGACGACTTTGCTAGCGACTACACTGACGAAGCCTTTCTCTCATTTGCCGAGAGACAGTTAGAATAGCCTTCAGCTAAGTCCATGGCTACGACGTAGCAAGGCGCCATTAGCCTTACATAGTTGATAGTTATCGTATGAAATGTCTCATCAAGAACGATGTATAAAACAAGGACGATTAAAAGTTAAGTATTAAAACAGCTACGTACTTTTCTTGTTACCACTTATTACGTATCCTGTTTCAGACCTCTATCTATCCTAAGTGAGATTACGCGTGCCTTTCGGCTACTTCAGTGTGGCGTAGCTGTCTTGTTACGCCACAACACAACCAATGTAGCCACGAGCCCAGGAGAGGCGCTGCAAGCGATGTCGTGCGGTTTGCAAAGGCAATCAGGTTCCATTAACGTCAAATGTCGCCACACAGCTCAAATGGCTAACTTCGCCGTACGTCCCACATTGATTTCAACGGTTGCTTCACGCAGTATTGCTTGTCTGTTTGCGAGGTGCTGAGGCTAGCAGTATATTTAACACCAAATTCTTCTAGAATCGTCAAATGGAAATGATGCTCTAAGCACCCCCTCCCCCTTCTCTAACTCTGACTTTTGCTGTTGCACATGGATTAAGAAGAAATGCAAACTGACTGTAATCGACCCTCGTGTAAGGAGGGGAAATGCGTACCATCACGTTTGCGACTTTGATAAAGGTCGGATTGTAGCCTATCGCGATTGCGTTTTATCGTGTCGCGACATCGCTGCTCGCGTTGGTCGAGATCCGATAACTTTTAGCAGAATATGGAATCCGTGGGTTCGGGTGGGTAACACGGAACGCCGTGCTGGATCCCAAAGGCCTCGTATCACTAGCAGTGGAAATTGACAGGCATCTTATCCGCATGGCTGTAACGGATCGTGCAGCCACGTCTCCATCCCTGAATCAACAGATGGTGACGTTTGCAAGACAATAACCATCTGCACGAACAGTACGACGACGTTTGCAGCAGCATTGACTATCAACTCGGAGACCATGGCTGCGGTTACCCTTGACGCTGCATCACAGACAGGAGCGCCTGCAATGGTATACTCAACGACGAACCTGGGTGCACGAATGGCAAAACGTCATTTTTTCGGATGAATCCATGTTCTGTTTACAGCATCATGATGGTCGCATCCGTGTTTGGCGACATTGCAGTGAACGCACACTGGAAGCGTCTATTCGTCGTCGCCACACTGGCGTATCACCCAGCGTGATGGTATGGGGTGCCACTGATTACACGTCTCGGTCACCTCTTGTTCGCATTGACGACACTTTGAACAGTGGACGTTACATTTCAGATGTGTTACGACCCTTGGGTCTACCCTTCATTCGATCCTTGCGAAACCCTACATTTCAGCAGGATAATGCACGACCGCATGTTGCAGGTCCTGTACGGGCCTTTCTGGATACAGAAAATGTTCGACTGCTGCCCTGGCCAGCACATTCTCCAGATCTCTCACCAACAAAAACGTCTGGTCAATGGTGGCCGAGCAACTGGCTCGTCACAATACGCCAGTCACTACTCTTGATGAACTATGGTATCGTATTGAAGCTGCATGGGCAGCTGTACATGTACACGCCATTCAAGCTCTGTTTGACTCAATGCCCAGGCGTATCAAGCTTGTTATTACGGCCAGAGGTGGTTGTTCATGATACTAATTGCTCAGGAACTATGGACCCAAATTGCGTGAAAACGTAATCACATGTCAGTTGTAGTATAATATATTTGTCCAATGAATACTCGTTTGTCATCTGCATTTCTTCTTGGTGTAGGAGTTTTAAGGGCCAGTAGTGTACGATATTACAGTGCCTCTGTTATTCTGAATCACGACGCAATTTTTCTTCCTACATGCAAGTTTACATGCAATTTTCGTTGCCGTCTTTCTACTATGCATCTGATGATTGTCCATATTCGTAACTGCGAATACATTTCATATATATCATAACGGCTGTAGTCACCGCAGTGCCTGATCCTTCGGACAAGCATGCATGTCCGAAGGAAAGTTGTATCGTAATTTAGAACAATTCAGGCGCTGCAGTATCGTATCGGAAATTATAAGACTCGATAGGCATGAAAGAGAAGCAGTGGTTGAGAAGGGATTCAGAAAGGGATGCAGCCTACCAGTTTGTACACTGAGCAAGCAGTAATGAAAACCAGAGAACGATTTAGAGTGGGAATTAAAGTTCAAGCAGAAGGAATAAAAACTTTGAGGTTTGTCGAGACACTGTAATTCTGTTACATACAGTAGAGGACTTTGAAGAGCAGTTAAAGGGAGAAGCGATTTGAGACAGTGTCTTCCGACAGAAGAACACAAAAACAGCAACTGACCACAACCAAATTCTGCCATCTTGGCCGCTTCTTCATGATGCGATCGGGATTAGGATGCTTCGAACGTTCTGTCGCTCTTGTGTAGAAGGGAGAGCTGCACTGGCCAGTGTTTAGCCTAGATACCTGGTGACGTTCATACTTTGATAACAGTGGACGCCGATTAGCACGGAAATCTCGCGCTGGGAACGTTTGAATGCACAATGAGTCAGAGGTCCCATTACGTCGCGAGCTGCCTTACACCGGGGACCTATGGAAGAGGTTTCTTTCTGTGCCAAACGCGGCGTGGCTTTTTCCAGCCAGAATCTGAATTTTGGAATCTCTACACGATTTCATACCACAGTGTAAAAGCTTAGTCCTGCGGTACAGTAAATAATTGATTGGGGTTTCGGTAACTCTCTTGTTTCGACTTTAGTTTCAGGCAGTCCATTACAACCGACTATGTGGTATGCGCCGCCAAACTCGGACGTAATTCTACAGCTGGCAGCTTCAATACTTCTAGTGTAGCACCCAGCAACCAAGGGCTCTACCGTTAGCAGGGGACTAGATTGCTACACGCTGCAGCAAAACGCAGCATTTCAGCTGCCAGCTACATGATCCGAAGCTATTTGCTGTCACAACACACTAGCCTGAGGTGAGTATACAGGGTGAATCACCTAAAACTTGCATAGCAAATGTTACGGAAATGGAAAGTGTTATTGTTGTGCAGTTTTCACAGAATGGATTGGTAGTCAGGAGCACGTATTGTTAGCCACTAAATAGATTGTAATAACACTTCCAAAGCGATATCGTCCAGCGCCAACCAGCCACAGCAACAAAAGAACAGGAAGAGTCTTTGTGCTTCTATTATCGCTTGTATTGGTTTTTCTTCTTTGCTAATCAGAGGAGACGACGTCCTCCAGCTTGTCTGGGTCTGAAGCAGCGACGTTTCCCAGCTCGTCGGGACCTGCAGTAGCATCCTGGGGTCCTGTTGCGAACCTGGTCAGCTTCATGGAGCCGGACAATCAGCTCTTACTGTCGGTTGAAGACACTCAGCCAGCCCCTGACTCGCTGAAGTGCACCGGGGATCCTAGTCAGCATGACGCAGGTTGGTACTGGCCAACGAGTTAAAATTTCATAGAGTGGCTGAGATACTAGTTACAGCGCTCCTAGCGGCAACCAACGCTAACTCGGCCGCCATGTTCTCCTTAGTCAAAACATTAGGAAAGCGTTACTGTTGTTTGTGTTGGAAGTGTGTCAACTGTTGTGATATTACTGCAATATTTAACTTTTCTAGTTGACTTTTTTGTTACAAAATATAAAGTCAACATGCCTGCAGTGTGTTCAGCGTTCGACTGCACAAATCGCAGCGATAAAACAACAAATATTTCATATTATAAGTAAGTATATTAGTACCGAAATACGACACACGTTTTTTAATGTTTATTAAAGAGCCATTTGCATTGGAACTGTAATTATGCTTAAGATAAATGCAGGAAGTAATTTATTTATCGTTGATTACAGATTTCCTTTAAAAGATAAGGAAATTACAAAAAGATGGGTTATAAATATGAAGCGAGAAAACTGGTTTCCTACTACAGCCAGTTACCTCTGTTCAGCTCATTTTGAAGAGAAATATATGTACCACACAAATGTCCAAAGGCGCCTTTTGTCAAAACCAGTACCTACTATCTTTAACTTTCCACCACATTTACAAAAGAAAGATAAAGTATTACGACAACAAATCAGAAAGCGATCTTTCGACAATTTGCAAGATAGTGCTATTACAGTGACATCATTAGCACAAAGTAACTCAATAATTTAATTTTACTCCGTGTTCTTATTACTTTGAATTACATACTTTCTATTATAATCTTATGGTGTAACTCTGTTATAAACTTATGATGTAACTACATTCTTTCAGTGCCTGTCGGACCCACATCTGTTTCTGCTGACCACAATTACTGTCTACCAAGCCCTAAGAAGTTGAAAACACAATATAACAGAGTACAAGCAGAGAATGTGCGACTAAAGAAGCGGATAAAGCAAATGAAGCAACTTAGTGTACGACACAAAAGAAGAATAGTGCAGTTACAGACTTTAGTTGCTGGTTTGAGAAGAAGGCTATGTAGTTCAGTTTCTGATATGTTAAACAGTGAACATGTAGTTGGTTTGTTGAAGGAGCTATTGGAACTTCAGTGCAGTGCTAAAGTATGCCATTATTCTCAGCAAATAAGGAAATTTGCCCTGACCCTACACTTTTATTCTGCCAAGGCATACAGCAACTTACGAAAATTTGTGAAATTACCTCACCCAAGAACGCTTCGACTTTGTTATTGAATTACTATGCTTATGTTAACTACTTGTAACACATATTTCAAATAAATTCTCATTCACAGTCTACTGGTTTTTGAGGCTTTGACTGTTTACTTTGAAATAGCGACAAAAATATCGCATTTCTGCGCCCGTTACTGTTTCTAATAGTTAACCACAGCATGTTAAGAAGTTTCACCGTAATATTCTGGTGGTACCTGCTCTAATTGCATTAATTTATGGGCAACAAGTTGTTGTGTAGTGGATGGACAGAGTTATTTGAGTTGTCTTGTAGTGTTATCTACATCGAAAAGTTTAGCCATATTTCGACACAAACATCCCATTTTGCTGTCAGTGTACACTGAAATCACTGCTGTCTATTGCTTGTTTTAGAAAAAATAAAGCTAGTATGGGCTATTTCAAGTAAGTCAAACGCAGTTACAAGGGGGCGGGACACAGCAGACGAATGCCTTGACTAAAGAAAACATGGCGGCCAGAACTTCAATTTGCTTCAAACATGGCGGACCTATAGCCACTCTATGAAATTTTAACTCGTTGGTACTGGCCTCCATCATACGCGCCATCGCAGAATATTCCAGTGATACTGCATGGACAAAGTGAGGATGTAGTCGGTGAGACGATACCAGTTAAGCCTTGTGCTCCACTGCTCTTCTCTTCAGTGTATAATTTAACCGCTAGATGTTCGAAACTCTTACATCTTGGTATATTAGCAACCACAGGCAGAGAGTGGCGTATTGTGGCAGAGATCGAGAGTGCAGCTAAAAGTATTAAAGTGCGATTTACGGAGGTGGGAGGGGATGAATTGCGTCGTGCAAAAGCGTACATCAAGCAGCAGCTGACCGCCGAGTATCAATCTGTGGTGTCACCGCCAGACACCACACTTGCTAGGTGGTAGCCTTTAAATCGGCCGCGGTCCGGTAGTATACGTCGGACCCGCGTGTCACCACTATCAGTGATTGCAGACCGAGCGCCGCCACATGGCAGGTCTAGAGAGACGTCCTAGCACTCGCTCCAGTTGTACAGCCGACTTTGCTAGCGATGGTTCACTAACAAATTACGCTCTCATTTGCCGAGACGATAGTTAGCATAGCCTTCAGCTACGTCATTTGCTACGACCTAGCAAGGCGCCATTATCATTTGCTATTTATCTTGTGATGCATGTACCGTCAGACCGATGTTCACCAATTGTGGATTAAAGTTGAGTATTCCAGCAGCTACGTACGTTATTGGCTATATTAATTACCTTGTCCTGTTCCAGACCTCACGCCAGCCTGCGTGAGCTTAAACGCGTGCCTTTCGGCTTCCTCATAGTGGCTTGGCTGGCTTGCCAAGCTACAACACAATCGAGCCTTCCTCCTCCGGACATTTACTGTGCTGCTCTAACTCTATCCATTAAAACAACAGTGTAAAATGACTCTGCACTCCGTGTGAAATCACGTGACACATGCGTTTTCTACAGCACTCCACCGTTAAAAACATTTTCGATCTACAGATGGTGCTATCCATTGCGTTGGAATGACTGAACAGATGGCTGCCTTGTGTTAAAGCTGTGCATAGAGACATTGCAGAGTATCTGAGTATGACCAGCGTGTATGTAGACGACTTCGAACAGTCGGTCAGTATGGTGCCCGCGAAAACTAATGTACTGACAATAAGTTTGAGAGAAATACATGCAGCATTCTGTGCTTACAAGAAGGCTTTATTTTCTATATTATGTACAGGCGTTAAAATACAGAAATAACCAGTTGATGTAGCGCATCCTGAGTATGATTACTGCATTAAAAATGTATTTAACGATGTATGTGCTTTTTATGTCGTACCTCTTATTACATTGCATGTACTAAAGCTATTACCCCAGTATTTTCAACGCAACCACAGAACAGCAGAAAATTAAGTAATTAAACTAAATTCTCCGTAAAAGCCCATTGCACAACAATACCTGAAATGGTCCCTACCATGGAAGGCCGTAGTGTTCATTATTTTCTATAAGAACCCATTGCACGCCAGTACCTGATGTAGTAGGCATCATGGTAGAGCACCTGCCCGCGAAAGGCAAAGGTCCCGAGTTCGAGTCTAGGTCGGGCACACAGTTTTAACCTGCCAGGAAGTTTCATATCAGCGCACACTCCGCTGCAGAGTGAAAATCTCATTCTGGAAACATCCCCCAGGCTGCGGCTAAGCCATGTCACCGGAATATCCTTTCTTTCAGGAGTGCTAGTTCTGCAAGGTTCGCAGGAGAGCTTCTGTAAAGTTTGGAAGGTAGGAGATGAGGTACTGGCAAAAGTAAAGCTGTGAGTACCGGGCATGAGTCGTACTTCGGTAGCTCAGTTGGTAGAGCACCTGCCCGCGAAAGGCAAAGGTCCGGAGTTCTATAAAGGCACATTTGCATGCCGAGCGTGAGTTTCCTCGGAAACGCGAGATATTAATTAAATAAATAATCAGTGACAAATAAATAAAGCCTATGGCACACAACTGCAGCGCTGTGTCGCTGATAAAACAAAAGCAGAATTACGTTACTCGTATGTTTGATTAAAAAAGGGGAGCTCTGGTTCAAGTGGTGCGAGAAGCACGTATTTTATTTTATTGTCTGGCACACCGCCATATTTCATGTTATAGAAAATTACTGCGAGTTGCAACCATACTAGGCACTCGATTCTGAAAAGAATTTATATTTATAAAAGTAAGTAGGATTATGAACTGTAGGCTTATTCATTGAATATATCTGATTTAACTAACTGTGTAATTTTTTGTTTAGTAGACAATCACCTCTGTACGACGTTTTGGCATGGCTGGCAAATTATTGTAATATTGAGATTTAGATTTGAGTCCGCACCTACCGCAGCAGTCTTTGGAAACGATTTAAATACGAAGTCCGATTATTTCAGTTTTATTTCACGGTCAACTACGAATAACATTACATTTACGAAAAAGCCATTGTCAAGCGTCTGATACCGAATAATTAAACGTCACGCAAATATTAATTACAACCAATCACTATCATACAATAATACATAATTAATATTTTATTTTATTTTATTTTATTTATTTTATATTGGCGACTGCGTGTCGAAATTGTTATTTTGTCATTTGTTACACTGTTCTCTTTGTTTCATGTGAAAAATTTACTATCTGGACCTGGACGTGAATGTATGAGAAATAACAAAGATCTGAAGATATTTTCCAATTCTAAAATTTTGCGGGAAGACGCAATGAAGCTTCCAGCAAAATAAGGTAAGACGCAGCATCTTTGCATTGGCAGGCTTGACCAGACGCATAATTCAGTGTATTAGCTCTTCAGTAGATTCTGTAGTATTTCTTTTGCGCGTAGCAGTTTTCAGTGATAAATTTCATTCTCAGTACTTTTCCTTAAACAATAACTTCTGCAACAATACCAATACACGAGTGTACAATATGGCCGACTTCTGTACGATACGTTGTAACATGGACAGCAGTCATTAACAATAATCCCATATTCAGTTTACATTTTTAAATTAACAAACAGCCATTGTTGCTACGAGCGATTCATGCTCAACTGCATTTTATTTTAAAACCAGTGTCAAACATTAATTTCTTGAAATATATATCACGTGTGGCATGGTCATAACTAGAAAACAATACGCAAAGATGGAACAGCAAAGACATACTATTCAGACGCAATCCGACTCGGACGAGAGACAAGTGTTAGAAAATGACTTTACGACAGCAACCGGTAGTGATGATTCATCAAATATTGACGCAAGTGTTAACGGAAGTTTTGACAATAGGCCGTCCAACACAAAAATTTCAAAGTCTCAGTCAGAGCCCATGTTAATACATGACGTCACGTCTAATGACGCGGCGGGGGCAGAGACCTTGCAAACAGTAAACATTGCCAACATGTTACAAGTGCTAATGAAACAGAACGCGGAAAACATGGCAACCTTAAAGACACAAAATGACGAAATTAAATCTGACCTCATAGCAATCAAGGCATGTAATGACACTTTGTGTAAACGTGTGGAACTTATAGACGCCACACTGACCAAACAGATGACTGAACTCAGTACGAAATTTTCCAAGCTTAATACGAGACAAGAAAAGACTACAAATGACGTAGCACTTTTACAGACACAATTAAAAAACCTTAATGTCACGTGTGAAGCTCTTACTGAACAAATTCAAACATATCCTTCAGTACACGACAACCTTGAAAAACGAATTACTGACGTACAGAACAAATTTGACAATGTTGAACAACACCTGACTGACATCTTACAATCTGATGCCACAGCTCATTTTCAAAATATTAATAAAGAATTTCATGATTGGGTAGAGAACAAAGACAAACATTTTGATAGATGCATACGTGAAAATTTACCAACAATTGTGCACGACTCCGTAGCGGAATACATCACTAATAACAAACAGCTGATTAGTGATGCAGTACAATCCGTCACTGCAACCATGAGACAATTCACCGATCAACCACAGTCTGAATGTAACGAAAATATCAGTCAAAATGCACAGTTCAGAAACCAATATACATACGAGTGTGACGCACACATACCGCACACAACATACACACAAGAACAAAACACACCACGACAACAACACATACCACAACGTGCAAACACAAACACAAGCTATTATCATGGTAAACTACAGCAACATTATCGTAATTACTCGCCAGCTGAGCATTGCAGTAATTACAGTGGAACAAATCCATATCATAATGCAAAGGAAGAAGAAAGCAATGAAACACAGGCAATTTCAGATTTTTATCCCAGAAAAACGAACCATTCATCCGGTGATTTTTCTCAAATCTTTTAGTAACGCATTTCCACGCACTTGGAGTGACCGGAAAAAGATTTCATATATTGTCGGTTACATCCAAGGCGATGCAGCTGTCTGGGCATACAGTCAAGCTGACGTATGTACCACGTACAGTGAGTTTGAGCGTGCTTTTCTGAACAAATTCTGGTCGCAATCCGTCCAGGAGCGACTCAGAAGACAAATTTTAGAACCTGAAACTTTTAACAGTAAAAATGGTAACTTACGCAGATATTTTGAAAAATACTTGAACATGGGACATTTTTTAGACGAACCAGTCGCAACGCGTGATATACTCCGAGCGTTGAAGGCCAAATTGCCTTTCAACATTAAGGAAAAACTTCTACATATCCCGGATGACGATTCAGATTATTTCTTAACAGCTTTAGATTCGGTTGACATGTTACTTGAAGATCAGCGCTTCGCGCGGCAAAACAGCAGCCACAATGTTTACACTAGTGGTATGCAAAACATGCAGGCTTGCCAACACAATTCTGGCGCGCCCACAGTTGGATACGCGGTACAGCAAAAACAGCAAACTCACATGCCGTCTCAATACGGAAATCAAAATCAACACGCGTATTCCAATACAAACAACAATTACAACAGTAATAACACTTCATGCGGCAATCCATACAAAAGGCACCGCGGTAATAACAACAACGGTAACAACGGATACAAATGTAACAACAAAAACACAAACAGAAATAGAAATAATAATAACTACGAGCCAAGACAGCATCAAGGCTGGACTCGTAGCGATCAATACTATCATTCAAATACTGCTTTACCACAGCAGCCACCAGGACAAAATTGGAGCATACCTTACGACCGACAGGTAAGTTATAATGCGCAACAGCAACAACAACCGCAAAAGTTTGGAGATCATAATAGGCAATATCCGAATGTGAATATAATAGAAATGACACCTGATGGACAACCCCAATCTGTGTCAGTACCTAGTACAAATGATAATCCAACAAACTAGAAACAGTCACTACTTTGCCCCAGGTCGTGGCTGAAGAATTCTTGGGGGGCGACTTCAATGTTAATCAGTTATTTGACACCACAATTGGACAACAAAATAGTGATGTGCCTAATAATTCTAAACAAAAGCTACCTGTTTTATTTATAAGATACAACCACAATGACAATATATCAGATGAACTTTTACAAGACAGTACACAATGTCGTTTAAACACAAATGAAATTGTTTTAGCATCCACTACTGGTGTAGTAGGTGGGATTCCAACTACTATTATCCTAGATACAGGTGCAGCTGTGAGCGTTTTGTCTTTTAATTTCTATAAAAAGATGTGTGAATTGGAGCCTGTGCCTGAGTTTCCTGCCCAAAACTGTAAAATAACTACCGCTCTAGGTAATAAGTCATGTAGGGTTACAAAGCAAGTTTTTGTAAACGTTAAAATAGGTAATGGAACCGTACAATGGCCATTCCTGGTTGTACAAAACCCTGTGACAAATTGCATATTAGGAATAGATATTATGAGCGAGAAGGACTGCATTATAGACTTCTCCAAAGGTAAATGTATTTTAAATGATAAAGGCAGTGTAATTATTATTGATTTGGACAGGAGAACTCTAAAGCATGACAAACACTGTACAGGGTACAAGGTTCAGTTAGTACTTGACAAAGACATTCAAGACATGCAAACACACTCATCTGACACAGAGCTAATGGACTTGAAAACATTGCTTGATCATAAGATAAGTGAAGCTACAGCTCTCAGTGTACATGAACGTATAAAACTACAGGAAGTGTTATCCAAATATTTACAAGTTTTTACCAAACGATTAGGTGTTATCAACACGTATGTGTACAAGATTGAAGTTAAGCCTCACAAGATCTTCTACCATAAGACATATAACGTACCGTTATCTCAACGACCTGCTGAGTGGCAAGAACTAAAACAAATTACAACATAGATTATAAGTAGTATAGAAATTTTCATTTCAGCGGTTCCAGTGACGCAGTTGAAGACAGAAGAACTTTTCTTTCAACGCCGCGGCTCCACCGAGAAGACTGAATATTAAAGTAAAATTTATAATTACGTAGCAGTGATTGATATATAAATTTTTCACGGAACATTTGTGACTGTAGGTACCACTGACCTGGTATGACACCTGACGAACCGACAGACGTCATCTGTGAAGCGATCTTTTACTTCGAGAAATAGATTAGACGCACATCTCTCAACACGAAAAGCATCTACCAGTAGCCAAGGCCACACAGAAACTATACACACACGCACAAAACGCGAGGAATCTAACAGCTTTCCGTCTCTTGTTATTTTGAATATTTATTGAGTAGTGAAAACGCCTGGTCTTGCCTACTGATGTAATGAATGTTGTGTCTAACCTATCTTAATTTCAGATGACATCACAAAAAACATCGATAATATCCCAGCAAAACCGCTAAAGAGGATGTAAATATCTGCAATTCATGTAATCAAATGTGACACAATGTAATAACCTATAGCTATGTAATGATGATGTAAACATGTTTATGTGCAACTGTATTATGTTTATGCTAAGAAAATATGTGACGTGTATATGTATGATTACTTATGTTTTTTTTTAACTGATGTATAATGTAACTGTTACTGTGTGAAAATTTGAACGATAACGAGTGCCAAAATGTGAAAAACTTTTTAAAAAAAGAATGCGTAGTGAACCACTGTTCACGGACATTAACGTACATTACTAAGTCTGCAACTACGCAGAAACCTATGTGAAAGAAACTGTTAATGACATTCATGATGCATCGTACCTTTGTAAACGCGATGAACGATTTCTTCGATGAGTAACTACGAACATTTAGGTGAGCTATATTTAAAAAAAAAAAAAAAAAAAAAAAAAAATAAACTGAATATGTGAAGTGCATAATTCGTGCATCGTCTAGTGACATTACTACAGTACCCAACTTCAAGATGTTAACTGGATTAAATGGACACAAAGTGCCTGTCCAGAAAACAACACGACGGTTGGAAGAATTCTGGTTGGAACTTCAGGGAATGAAATGTTCTCGAAATGTGACGGACACTCTTACCTGGACTGTCCAAGGATCGACGCCAGCTATGTGCCGTCCGAGGTTCTGCAACCAAGCTTCCACGGAATATCGAAAACGAACTGCATATGGACTAATTACTCGACGGGTCACGTCTGATCTGTAATAAACAATGCTTTTTGTCACAACGAACTGCATCACAACGACTATAATGGAAATAGGAAATGGACATGCTTATGTATCAATCACGTTGCTATACAGCGATGTTACTGTGATCAAAAAACTTTACCACGACGACACTAACCTGTGAAACAGTACTGTGCAGTAGATGAATATAAACTGTAATAACGACGCGATGTGTATAGGTCAACGCACCTGAAACAACAGAACATTTTTCGTTGAAGCATTTCATTGCAATGCTATGTAACTAAGAACATTCAACAATCTAAAGTTGTATTGTATTATAACAAATATTGTAATTTTAAGACTAAGTTACCTGTCATAGAATGTAGTCTTCATATGTAATCTTGGTGGAATATTTTCTTTGTGCAACGACTAAGAAATGCGCGCGCACACGAACAATATGAACTGCAATACTGTGCCGCGTGATCTAAATTTACGAAACAACGGCAGTGCCGTAGTTACACAGACGCTTCTGCGCATGCGCGCACTCTGTTTTGCCAACATAAGAACTTTTTCGGCGCACGCGCGTCATTCAAATTTTGTATATAATATACAGTATAATATAAGTCATGTAAATAGTTGTAGATAACTTAGATTTTCTTGTGCCTTTAGGTGAATTGCTCGCCTGCAGGTGTGTCCTTTCGCCTCGCAATTCAGGGGGCAATATAAAGGCACATTTGCATGCCGAGCGTGAGTTTCCTCGGAAACGCGAGATATTAATTAAATAAATAATCAGTGACAAATAAATAAAGCCTATGGCACACAACTGCAGCGCTGTGTCGCTGATAAAACAAAAGCAGAATTACGTTACTCGTATGTTTGATTAAAAAAGGGGAGCTCTGGTTCAAGTGGTGCGAGAAGCACGTATTTTATTTTATTGTCTGGCACACCGCCATATTTCATGTTATAGAAAATTACTGCGAGTTGCAACCATACTAGGCACTCGATTCTGAAAAGAATTTATATTTATAAAAGTAAGTAGGATTATGAACTGTAGGCTTATTCATTGAATATATCTGATTTAACTAACTGTGTAATTTTTTGTTTAGTAGACAATCACCTCTGTACGACGTTTTGGCGTGGCTGGCAAATTATTGTAATATTGAGATTTAGATTTGAGTCCGCACCTACCGCAGCAGTCTTTGGAAACGATTTAAATACGAAGTCCGATTATTTCAGTTTTATTTCACGGTCAACTACGAATAACATTACATTTACGAAAAAGGCATTGTCAAGCGTCTGATACCGAATAATTAAACGTCACGCAAATATTAATTACAACCAATCACTATCATACAATAATACATAATTAATATTTTATTTTATTTTATTTTATTTATTTTATAGTTCGAGTCTCGGTCGGGCACACAGTTTTAATCTGCCAGGAAGTTTCATATCAGCGCACACTCCGCTGCTGAGTGAAAATCTCATTCTGAAAGACTTTGTTGTAAGTGACTGGAGCTGTGACGGTGCGCAGGAAGACCGGAAGAAAAAGGATGGCGTACTCGTTGCCGGCAACGCACGTGGAATAACTGTAGGTCCATCCGACTGCGGCAAGAAAAATGTTTTCACGTCTCTGCCTACACATCCGGATGGAGTCCGCTTTGAGCATGCACGTGTATTTTCAAAAGCACTGTTGCAGCCCAAATACTAACTATTACAGGAGGTACTGCAGGGTGTAGATGGTGAGACGTACACGACATTCAGTGAAACCAGTGATGTCCCTCCACCGGAAAAAGTAAACCCAAACACAGTGTTCATATTTGACAATGTTTCTGTGGAAAACCAAGATCGATTTATGTGATATTTCTGTTTCGGTAGCCATATGGATGTTGATGTATTTTATTTGAGTCAGACATATTCCAGAATACCAAAACAGTCGGTGAGGGATAATACAAACCTAATTATGGCATTTAAACAGGACAATCTGAATTTAAAACACACTTACCAGGCTCATGTAGGAACCGACATGTTGTTCAATGATTTTTAAAAGATATACGCAGATTGCTGGACTAAATTATAGTATGGGTTTGTCGTTATTGACAAAACAAGAAAACTGAATGATGGCAGGTACAAAGGAGTTCCTATATGTATAGCCATGCTCAGTGGTGAGTACGTCAGTATAAGCATGGATAAATTCGCACGCATGCCGGGAGTTCAGTTTGAAAGGATGGGTGTGCATAGACAAAACATTCGCTTGTACGTGGATGCGAAAATTCGAACTCTTGAACATAAAGTTGGAGGCGCATTCAAGGAACTTGAGACGTATTGTCAAACCCTTCTAAGAGTGAACAATACACTGAACCACCGGGTTAACGCAGTCGAGAAGAAAGTAAACGGCTTACCTGAAGGGGGATCAGGTGTCATTGAGAACGGGACATTGTACGAACAGGTTAACGCAATTCAAAAGAAAATAGGAAACTTAACTGAAGGAAAATAGCTGTTACCGAGAAGGAGGAGCAGCATAAGATGAATAAGAGCGAATATATAAAACTTTACGCTGCACCGAAGTCCGATTAGTATACACCGAGATGTCGACAGAGCGTAAAGTCATCGAGGTACGGAAGGCCGTTCGGGAGAAGTTAGTGTTGCTGAGGTTAGGGCATTCGAAGCGGGAGCAGACACTGCGAGAAACCTTTAAACCGGTTACTGAATATCTCGATGAACTCTCAGCGAAATTGCGCAACGACGACGATGACGCTATTGCCGATTTCAATACCAGTCACAACGACGCAAGTATAGAAAAAACATTGGGTGTTAGTAGTGAGAAACCATACATGTTGGGCACACAGAATATAACTTTAAATGAAGAAAACTATACAGATCGGCGATAAACAGTTTCAAAGAACACCCGGTCTGCTGAACCTTGTTTTCCTAAGACTCTCAAAAATTGCAAATTATTCGCCTAAAGTTCTGAAAATGAATCGTGAAATACTGCTTTTAACTGCTCTACAGAAGAATGCAAAAAGCCGAAGCAGTGTGAAATACAATTTCATTATAGAACCTAATTTGAATGGTGAAAGCCGACCGGAGTGGCCGTGTGGTTCTGGGCATTACAGTCTGGAACCGAGCGGCCGCTACGGTCGCAGGTTCGAATCCTGCCTCGGGCATGGATGTGTGTGATGTCCTTAGGTTAGTTAGGTTTAATTAGTTCTAAGTTCTGGGCGACTGATGACCTCAGAAGTTAAGTCACATAGTGCTCAGAGCCATTTTGAATGGTGAAAAATATAGCAGTGGCGATGGTATTGACATTCAGCATAAAAGAGTGAGCAAACGACTCCCGCAGTTTATATATCACAACCACCCCAATGAGCTAATAGACCAGCTACGACAGCTCATGGCATCAGCTGCCGTTGGTAATACAGCTCACTCGAATGAAGTTGTTTCAATAATTTCTGAACTTAGAGAGAAAGGCATCATCGAATAAATATGGAGACTGTAGTTCGAAAACTGCACAAACCAGCACGCAAAACACACCCTCGAAGATATGTTATGATTAAAGGTTTGGACGATCTGTGGCAGGCGGATCTTGTCGACACGAGGGAATATTCACGTGTGAATAATGGATTCAAATATATTTTAATGGTCAGTGGTACTTATTATAAACATGCCTGGGCATTAACCGTGAAAGCGAAAACAAGGAAGGAAATCGCACATATGTTTGATGGATTACTGCAAACGGGGACGAATCAAATCCCACAAAACCTTCAAACAGATCACGGCGGTGAGGTTTACAATAGATATTTCTAATGGAGCGGTATGGAATACATCACTACTCGACGTTCACCCACCTAAAGGCGAATATCGTGGAACGTCTGAACAGAACAGTGAAAACCCAAATGTGGATGCAATTCAATCTTCGTGGCTCACACAAATTGATCGATACCCTCCAGCAAATAATTGCACAGTATAATCGAACCCAACCTCGCACAATAAAAATGAGACCAATCTATGTTCGTGATAATAGACCTCTAGATACAGTATATAATCGTATTAAACAGTTAGATCCGCTCGGACAGCTATTTATTCTTGGTAATTTAATACGTATTTCAAAACACAAGACAGCATTTGAAAAGTCATACTTGCCAAACTGGTCAACCGAGATATTCACACATTTCAAAGTGCAGAGAACGAATCTGAGAACTTACCCCTTGAAGAACAGCAGTGGCACTGAAAGTGCAGGATGCTTTTACACACAAGAGTTACAGAAGAGCTCGGAACCAGATGTGTATCTCATAGAGAGGATCATACGAAGTCAAGAGAATTGGGCGTTAGTTAAATGGCTTGGTTTTCTCGCATCACAAATCTGGCGATTTGTTATATAATAGCGAGCGCAAACCACAAGCTCCTCAGTAGAATAACATTCATGATAGGAGGCGCATTAGAGGAAGAGGCGGTATTCTCGACAAACTACCAGTCGAATCACACATTCCTGAATATAACTGCTGTGTACGTGGAACGAAAGTTCAAAAGCGATTGGCACGCCTTGTTAAGGTGATAAATATACTCGACGAAGCGTGTATGGAACACAACATCGCTTACGCAGTAAATAAAGATGGTGACACAGCTATCGAATTTTAGCTGATGAAGTAAGGCAATACTTGCGAGAAGATGTATTCGTATAGGTCAACGCACTGCAGAATTTGCAGTTGAAAAAACTATGAGTGGTAAAGTTAAGTTGAGCTTCGGTGTGAAAAAGTTCAGCCAAGTTATGAGCGCTGCACGTAGGGCGCTAAGGAAGAAGATGAAACCAAAGGGTGCATGAAAAACTGTATCTTGACTGCGTTGTATGCAGCTAAAATCCCCTTGAATCAGAAAGGTTTGAGAAAAAAGATCGATAAAACCACACAGGATTCTATCAATACTCAAGACGTCGGGTGGAATTATTCCCTTCCTCTTTCCTACCCTAGCCGGTGTGCCAACGGTGGGTTCACTGGCTGGGGTGCTGCAGCTATTGCCAGGACACCCAAAAATGCACAAAGCTCTCAGGAGCAACTGCAAGAGGCTCGAAGACATAACCCCATGATGGAGGCAGCAGCCATCGGAAAAGGGCTATACTTGAAACCATACAAGAAAGTACTAGGTCTCTTCATATACAAAAAAAGCCCCCTAGCAGTCCTACCAGACAGGGCTCTTACAAATACAGATCTACTTCAGTTTGTTACGAAGAAATTCAACATTCCGAGGTTCAGAGGTGTGTTTATGTGATATACATTACCGAAGACTGTGTGGAAATCAGGAAAATGCGGAATTGTTAATCTGGATGTAGCAGGAAGACCTGGAACTAACTGGTTAACATATGTTAAAAAAAAAGAAATACAAATAACGTCTACTATTTCGACTCATTCGGCGACGTGCAACCCCCAGAAGAGTTACAACGACACTTCACAGGCAGAAGACATACGCTCTACAATTTTCGACGCTACCTAGACTTAATACCATATATTACTGTGTAGTCATCTACGCATCGTGTTCCTCCTGACGTTTACGAATGATGGGTATTAAGTAAACAGTCACCAGTCTATGTCTAGATGCAATGCAGTACATTTTGACATTAAAAGAACGATCGTCTGTACTACGTGAAAATTATTTCCCACCAATTGATGTAAGCGTTGGAGATTGGATGGTTCAAATGGCTCTGAGCACTATGGGACTTAACATCTATGGTCATCAGGCCCCTAGAACTTAGAACTACTTAAACCTAACTAACCTAAGGACATCACACAACATCCAGCCATCACGAGGCAGAGAAAATCCCTGACCCCGCCGGGAATCGAACCCGGGAACCTGGGCGTGGGAAGCGAGAACGCTACCGCACGACCACGAGATGCGGGCCTTGGAGACTGGAGCATCGCGCTTATTGGACTGGAGACATACAACACGAACCCCAATATCACAGAGGCTAACTGCATCTGAAAATTAATCGTAAAAACAAAATTGAAGAAACTAAACGTGGTGCATACGATATTGACTTTTTAAACGAGGTTTTAAAACAGTCTGGAAAAGGAATTGAGCTCCGTGCAAACATCAGTACACTTAAATCTGAAATAACGACGGTGAATGCATCGATTGACTTAAAGCAGAAAGATTCAAGAGCCCCACTCATGGATTTCACAAAGGGACAGATTTTGAAGACGGATCTCAATACATTTTACAAATCTGATGAGACAGTGGATATTCTCCCTGTCAGCAAAATCCGTGTTGAGTGTAACACTGTAACGAGCTCATATCTCAACGACAGATAGGTTCAATCAATTTACGGATTCTTCCCATTAGTTGGAAGAGGGTATAAGGTTGTTGAGAGTCCTATCAACGTTATATACCTTCCAGTGACAGTTCAGACATCGGACTATCTGGAGCTGCGTATTGTGGATCACAATAACCTATTTGTTGACTTTCTTGGTGAGGAAATCATTGTACGATTACATTTATGCTGCCCTTGCAATACGACGATCGTGGCGAGCGTCCGTGGTAAGTGGACGTCCAGAACATCGTTGACATGTGTGAGAATGCCCACGTGACAAGTGATACAAGCTTCGTGACGCAGCCCACCCAATTTCTGTGGCAGTTCTCCGAAAGGAAAAATTTGTCCCTTTTAAAACTCGCTCAGTTGGCTGTAGGAAGGTTGAGTGCATCTCCGCGACATAGTTGTCTGCTTGCTTCTCTCTGGTAGCTACGGACAACGATGAAACCTTTATCAGTAAATGTACTATCCCCCAGGTGGCATATACCGCCATAGGATAAAAATCGACGTCGTCTTTCCAGGTGTACTAATTTCATTCTCCAGCAGTGAGGATACAGGTTGTTTCGCTAAATGATTACAAGTCATTGGTTATATAATCACGAGGTACTGGTGGTCAGTATTGCGTCTGTTTAAATTATCACAAGTCATTGGTTATATAATCACGAGGTACTGGTGGTCAGTATTGCGTCTGTTGAAACTATCACAAGTCATTGGTTATATAATCACGAGGTATTGGTGGTCAGTATTGCGTCTGTTGAAACTATCACAAGTCATTGGTTATATAATCACGAGGTACTGGTGGTCAGTATTGCGTCTGTGGAAAATATCACAATTCATTGGTTATATAATCACGAGGTACTGGTGGTCAGTATTGCGTCTGTTGAGACTATCACAAGTCATTGGTTATATAATCACGAGGTACTGGTGGTCAGTATTGCGTCTGTTGAAACTATCACAAGTCATTGGTTATATAATCACGAGGTACTGGTGGTCAGTATTGCGTCTGTTGAGACTATCACAAGTCATTGGTTATATAATCACGAGGTACTGGTGGTCAGTATTGCGTCTGTTGAAACTATCACAAGTCATTGGTTATATAATCACGAGGTACTGGTGGTCAGTATTGCGTCTGTTGAGACTATCACAAGTCATTGGTTATATAATCACGAGGTACTGGTGGTCAGTATTGCGTCTGTTTAAATTATCACAAGTCATTGGTTATATAATCACGAGGTACTGGTGGTCAGTATTGCGTCTGTTGAGACTATCACAAGTCATTGGTTATATAATCACGAGGTACTGGTGGTCAGTATTGCGTCTGTTGAAACTATCACAAGTCATTGGTTATATAATCACGAGGTACTGGTGGTCAGTATTGCGTCTGTTGAGACTATCACAAGTCATTGGTTATATAATCACGAGGTACTGGTGGTCAGTATTGCGTCTGTTTAAATTATCACAAGTCATTGGTTATATAATCACGAGGTACTGGTGGTCAGTATTGCGTCTGTTGAAACTATCACAAGTCATTGGTTATATAATCACGAGGTACTGGTGGTCAGTATTGCGTCTGTTGAAACTATCACAAGTCATTGGTTATATAATCACGAGGTACTGGTGGTCAGTATTGCGTCTGTTGAAACTATCACAAGTCATTGGTTATATAATCACGAGGTACTGGTGGTCAGTATTGCGTCTGTTGAAAATATCACAATTCATTGGTTATATAATCACGAGGTACTGGTGGTCAGTATTGCGTCTGTTGAGACTATCACAAGTCATTGGTTATATAATCACGAGGTACTGGTGGTCAGTATTGCGTCTGTTGAAACTATCACAAGTCATTGGTTATATAATCACGAGGTACTGGTGGTCAGTATTGCGTCTGTTGAGACTATCACAAGTCATTGGTTATATAATCACGAGGTACTGGTGGTCAGTATTGCGTCTGTTGAAACTATCACAAGTCATTGGTTATATAATCACGAGGTACTGGTGGTCAGTATTGCGTCTGTTGAGACTATCACAAGTCATTGGTTATATAATCACGAGGTACTGGTGGTCAGTATTGCGTCTGTTTAAATTATCACAAGTCATTGGTTATATAATCACGAGGTACTGGTGGTCAGTATTGCGTCTGTTGAAACTATCACAAGTCATTGGTTATATAATCACGAGGTACTGGTGGTCAGTATTGCGTCTGTTGAAACTATCACAAGTCATTGGTTATATAATCACGAGGTACTGGTGGTCAGTATTGCGTCTGTTGAAAATATCACAATTCATTGGTTATATAATCACGAGGTACTGGTGGTCAGTATTGCGTCTGTTGAGACTATCACAAGTCATTGGTTATATAATCACGAGGTACTGGTGGTCAGTATTGCGTCTGTTGAAACTATCACAAGTCATTGGTTATATAATCACGAGGTACTGGTGGTCAGTATTGCGTCTGTTGAAACTATCACAAGTCATTGGTTATACACTGCTGGCCACCGTAAATGCAACACCAAGAAAGACAAGAGGTAGCACAACAAAATTTATTTTGTAGATAACATGTTGACCAAGTATCAAATGATTACGTTTACAGACGTCTGTGACATGTGGTTCCTGCCAGAATCAGTAGCATGAGTAGCCGCCATTGTTGGAGATCACCGCTGGCACACGTCTCGGCATTGAGTCAAAGAGACGTTGGATGTGTTCCTGGGGTACAGCGGCCCAAGCAGCTTCCACACATTGCCAAAGATCATCTGGTGTGGCAGCTGGGGATGTAATCTGGTTCACTCGTTGAGCAACCATGGACCACATGTTTTCTATCGGCGAAAGATCCGGAGAGCGAGCCGGCCATGGAAGCAATTCAATCTGGTTATTGACGAAGAACCTTTGGACAATGCGTGCCACGTGTGGTCGCGCATTATCCTGTTGAAATATGGCTGTGGCCGAGCCCTGAAGGTAAGGAAGGACAACTGGCTCCAGCACCTCGGATATGTAGCGCCGGCTATTTAAAGTACCGGCAATGCGTACTAGAGGCGTGAGAGAGTAATATCCAATACCGCCCCATACCATAATACCCGCTGCAAGACCAGTGTGGCGGTGCATAATGCAGCTGTCCAGCATCCTCTCTCCACGGTGTCACCACACTCGAATCCGACCATCGTGGTGCTGCAGACAGAAGCGTGCCTCGTCAGCAAAGACAACGTCTTTCCATTCTGCCATCCACATCCGTCTGTCATCACACCATTGGCGACGGAGACGTCTGTGGTTCTGCTTCAATAGTAGACGAAGCAATGGACGTCTTGTGGACAGCCCACTCTGCTGTAAACGGCGTCGAATGGTACGCGCAGACACTGGATGATGCGTTACAGACGCAATGTGCTGTGCTATGGTTCGGGATGTCACTGAGCGATCCGTCACTGCCATGCGCACAATTTGCCTATCAGCACGTGCAGTGGTGGACCGAGGTGAATGCGATCGACCACGTCGGTCCGTCGTACCCTCCTGCATCCAACGGTCACATATCCGCATTACAGTTGTTTTGTTTCGTCCAACACGACTAGCGATTTCTCTGTATGATAATCCACAATCTCGGTAAGCCACTATCCTTCCTCTGTCGAACTCGGATACTTGATCAAACGATGTTCGCTGTTGTCTACGAGGCATAACTGATCGTCTTGTGAAACAACCACAAGGTAAACACACGTGCCGAACGCACACTCGTCGAAATCGCCAAGATTTAAATGGCGCTATGAGATGGTGCCACAGGCGCGCGTGATGTGCGTCTGCGCTGAAATTCTAATCAGTTGCATATCTCATCGCTGCAAACCCATGGTGTAAATTTCACTTGATTCGGATGCTTCCTTCAGGGTGTAGCATTTACGGTGGCCAGCAGTGTATAATCACGAGGTACTAGTGGTCAGTATTGCGTCTGTTGAAACTATCACAAGTAATTGGTTATATAATCACGAGGTACTGGTGGTCAGTATTGCGTCTGTTGAAACTATCACAAGTCATTGGTTATATAATCACGAGGTACTGGTTGTCAGTATTGCGTCTGTTGAAACTATCACAAGTCAATGGATATATAATCACGAGGTACTGGTGGTCAGTACTGCGTCTGTTGAAACTATCACAAGTCATTGGTTATATAATCACGAGGTACTGGTGGTCAGTATTGCGTCTGTTGAAACTATCACAAGTCATTGGTTATATAATGACGAGGTACTGGTGGTCGGTATTGCGTCTATTGAAACTAATCCGGTAATCAAATTTGTCACACACAGCATTCCTCAAGCGTCTCAAACTTGGTTCAAATGGCTCTGAGCACTATGGGACTTAACATCTGAGGTCATCAGTCCCCTAAACTTAGAACCTAACTAACCTAAGGACATCACACACATCCATGCCCGAGGCAGGACTCGAACCTGCGCGGCAGCGGTCGCTCGGTTCCAGACTGAAGCGCCTAGAACCGCTCTGCCACAACGGTCTCAAACTTGGTTAACACTTTTACTTCGCAGCTAATGAGCTAGACGTCGACGACATATTTAATTCAGCTACTTGGGAAATGAACGTTATGATCAGGTGTAGTCTTGTGAGTCGCACAAGGTATGCCATGTATGTGTTGAACATCTCAGAAAATGGCCAGTGGAGGGAGGGAAAGAAATCATCGATTGATACTTTCCTAGAGTTGATACTATCAGTGATAAGGCACCGTAGCCTTCTGTCTGCCATTCTGCCAATGGGCAACGGTGCAGATCCTCCAACGTGGCAGTGAGAAAGAGGTTTGTGTACCATTCAAGAAGGCCTAAGTTCAGAGGTAGCAGAGAAAACTCCTGTTATATTTCTCTTGTAAGTAAGCTGCCGAAAAACCTCAAATCTCTAGATCCAGTTTTAAACAATTGCCTTGATTTTGTTTCCTTGAAAATTAGGTTGATGTCAGTGAGAAACAAGTTAAACATTTTCATCAAGGCATCAGAGTGACAGAAATAGGGTATCAGGCCTGCCGAATGTCAACATGATGGGAGGATATTGTTAATCACTTCAAAGAGGCAAGCAACAGGCAGTTCATTCAAGGAAATCTATGTAGGGCGTTACAAAGACAAGAGAAGTGGGAAATCGAAGACTATGAACACATTTTTATGTAATACGATCGTGCCATCATGATTACATTTCAATAAAATTTTTATTCCTTTCGAAAAGATTAATTATTTTTCATTTTATTTACAATGAGTTTTATTAAGTTTTTGATCTTAAGAAAGACACGTTGTGACAGAACGGTGAATGAGAAGTGGAAAAAACAGAGGTTAGATATGGCTTCAGTAGCCAAAAGTACAATAAAAAGTAAAAATGTTACCTGGTTTTGTTACTCTGACAAAAGTGTACTATATATCAAGGAGATGTGGGCATACAGCTTATCACAATTAATAACATATACCCCAAACTATCCATTTACCATAAATATCCACATAATTTTAACCTTCTTTGGATCATCAGTCTTCTGACTAGTTTGACGCGGCCCGCTACGAACTCTTCTCCTGTGCCAATATTCTCATCTCAGAGCAGCAGTTGCAACATATGTCCTCAATTATTTACTCGATGTATTCCAGTCTCTGTATTCCTACAGTTTTATCATCTACAGCTTCCTATAGTACCATGGAAGTTATTCCCTGTTGTCTTAACGCATGTGCTATCATCCTGTCCCTTCTCCTTGTCATTCTTTTCCACATATTCCTTTCCTCGCCAATCCTGCGGAGAACGTCCTTAGTCTTTATCTTACCCGACCACCTAACTTTCAACAGTCTTCTGTAACATCACATCTCAAAAGATTCGATTCTCCTCTGTTCCGGTTTTCCCACGGTCCATGTTTCACTATCATACAATGCTATACCCCAAACATACATTCTCAGAAATTTATTCCTCTAGTTCAGACATATTTTTGACACTAGTAGTCTTCCCTTGTCCTCTTTGCCAGTGCTTGTCTGCTTTTTACATACTCGTTACTCTGTCCATCATGACTTATTTTGCTGCCTAGGTAGCGGAATTTCTGAATTTCATCTACTTGGAGATCACCAATCATTGTGTTAAGTTTCTCTCTGTTCTCATTTCTGCTACTTCTCATTAGTTTCGCCTTTCTTCGATTTACTCTCTTTCGATTTTCTGTACTCATTGTACTGTTCATTCCAGTCAGCTGATCCTATAATTTTCCTTCTCTTTCACTGAGGATAACAATGTCATCAGCGAATATTTCACCTTTAATTTTAATTCCATTCTTGAACTTTTATTTCCGTCACTGTTTCTCCGATGTATAGAGTGAACAGTCGAGGTGAAGGACTACATCTCTCTCTTACACCGTTTTTAATCCAAGCACTTCGTTGTTGGTTTCCAGTCTTTCTTGTACATATCGTATATTTCCCGCCTTTCCCTGTAGTTTACCCCTGTTTTTCTCAGGATTTCGTACAGCTTGGACCATTTTACATTGTCGAACGCTTTTTCCAGGTCGACAAATTCTCTGAACGTGTCTTGATTTTCGTCAGTCTTGCTTCCAGTATCAACCATAACGTCGAACTGCCTCTGTGGTGCCTTTACGTTTCCTAAAGCGAAACTGATCGTCATCTAACACATCCTCAGTTATCTTTTCCATTATTCTGTATATTATTCTTGTCAGCAACTTGGATGCATGAGCAGTTTACCTGATTGTGCGATAATTATCGCACTAGTCGACCCTTGCTATTTTCGGAATTGTGTGGATGATGTTTTTCCGAGAGTCGCATGGTATATCGCCGGTCTCATACATTCTGTACACCAAAGTGAATAGTTGTTTTGTTGTCACTTCTTCCAATCATTTTAGAACATCTGGAATTTTATCAGTTCCTTCTGCCTTATTTGATCATAAGTCGTCCAGACCGTTTCTAAATTCTAATTCTAATACTATATCCCCTATTTCAACCCTGTCGCCTCCCGTTTCTTCTTCTATAACGTCATCAGACAAGTCGTTCCCCTCATAGAGCCCTTCAGTGTTCTCTTTCAATACATTTGTTCTCTCCTCTGTATTTAAGAGTGGATTTTCCACTGCATTCTTAATGTACCGGCCTTACTTCTGATTTCACAGAAAGTTACTCCGACTTTTCTATATGCTAAGTCAGTCTCTCCGACAATCATTTCTCTTTCGATTTCTTCACATTTTTACTGCAGCCATTTCGCCTTAGCTTCCCTGCACTTTTCATTTATTTCATTCCTAAGTGAATTGCATTTCTGTATTCTTGAATTTCTCTGAACATTTTTGTACCTCCTTTTTTTGTCGATCAGCTGAAATACTTCTTCTGTTATTCATGGTTTTCCGCAGTTACCATTCTCGACCCACGTTTTCCTTTCCAATTTCCCATTTAGTATCCTCATACATCTTTCTGTATCTCTTCAATATCTGGTAGCGCCATCGACACATATATCTGAATTATTGTTATCGGTGTTGGTTTGCTGTCAATTCTGATGAGAACAACCCTTTTACTGAACTGTTCACAGTAGCTCACTCTTAGCCGGCCCCGCTAACGGTGCGGTTTAACCCAAGCGGGAAGGCGTGCCGGTCCGCGCCACGAATCCGTTCGGCGGATTTGTGTCGAGGTCCGGTGTGTCGGCCAGTCTGTGGATGGTTTTTAAGGAGGTTTTCCATCTGCCTCGGCAAGTGCGGGCTGGTTCCCTTTATTCCGCCTCAGTTACACTATGTCGGTGATTGATGCGCAAACACTGTCTCCAAGTACGCATACACCATAATTACTCTACCACGCAAACATTGGGGCTACACTCGTCTGGTGTGAGATGTTCCCGGGGAGGTGGGGGGGGGGGGGGTCCACTGGGGGTCGAACCGCACGATAACCCTGGGTTCGGTGTGGGGTGGCGAGGGTGTGAGTGAACTGCTGTAGCCTGTTGTGGGGTTGTGTTCCACTGCGGGATACGGCGGGAACGAAGCCTCTCCGCCGTTCCTAGGTCCCCAGTTCAATACATACATACAACTCATTCTTTGTCCTGCCTTTCCATTTATAACGAATGTTGCTCCCGTTATACAATTTTATACCACGTTCGGACTTCTGACACTCTAAGCTCCGACTCGTAGAACGTTACCCTTTCGTTTCTTGTTCAGTTCTTATTTCATGGTTTGCCCCTTGGCAGTTCCGCCCTGGAGATACGAATAGTGGCTAGTGCAAAATCTTTCCTCAGCGGGGATGTCATCACGACACTTTCTCGGTTACAGGCTACATATGCTGTGGATGCACATTATGTGTCTTTAACGCAGTGGTTTTCATTGCCTTCTGCATTGTCATGCAGCTGACCGACGGCGTTTCGATTACTAGTCGAAGACACTACCCGTAGACCATTGCTGCAAAACTATCTTAAAGATTCCGTACTTTACAGACAAGTTCTATGATGTAAATCTGTACAGTCATATGCACAGTCACATTATACATGTCCGAATATTGTTTGGCAAATAAATGTTTTTGAAGCATAGCTCTTGGTGTGTAATAAGATGTCCTTTATTAAGTAATATTAAATATTTTTCACGAACACTCATAACACTCACCAACACTCAACATTTACAATGAAGAGATAATTTGATCCGCAAAGAAAAGATATTCAGTGGGAGCGCGTGAAGAAAGGGTTTCCAATTTAAGTGGCTGAGTCAAGAAACAATAATTGTTCGCCCCACAACCGAGCGAGGTGGCGCAGTGGTTAGCTCACTGGACTCGCATTCGGGAGGACGACGGTTCAATCCCGCGTCCGGCCATTCTGATTTAGGTTTTCCGTGATTTCCCTAAATCGCTCCAGGCAAATCCCGGGATGGTTCCTTCATAAGGGCACGGCCGACTTCCTTCCCTAATCCGATGAGACCGATGACCTCGCTGTTTGGTCTCTTCCCCCAAACAACCCCCCCCCCCCCCCTCCCCGTTCGCCCCACAGCTTAGGGAAACGGCACATTCTATCTTTTTCTCATCAGTCTTCCCTGTACTTTAATGAAATCTGTCGCGATTTCCTTTCCTGTAACATCACTTCCTATAAACACTCACACTCAACAAGGGTAATTACTTGTTGCATATTTTCCAATCTCTGTCTTCATTTGTATTTTTGTCATCTGCAGCTCCCTCTAAGCCTTGATCGAAATAACAGAGTGGTTGACAGTCGAGCATGGGAGGTGACGATGTTGCCGGTTCACGCTTGTCTGCGCACATAGTATAGCTGCAATAGCAACAGTGGGCATTTCCTTTATGGACACAATAGCGTGCTGCTCTTTCTGTGGAGAACCACACTATTTAGGAGGTGGCAAGAGTCTTATCACTTTTATGCTCTGATGTCCAAGCTGTGTAAGCTTTTAAGGAGACCGAACAGCTAAGGTGCCTCAGGACGGAAGTAAGTGTAACTAACCTGTGTATACAGAAAATTCTCTGTGGAAGTGTGAGAAATTTTTCAAAATGTTTGTGTAGCGTGCACCTGAGCGGAACGTGGGGACCAACCTGGTATTCACCTATTGGGATGTGGTAAACTGCCTAAAAACCACTTCCAGGGTGGGTGGCACCCCGACCCCTCGTTAATAATCCGTCGGGCGGATTCGACCCGGAGCCCGTGTACCTCCTCACCCTGGATGTGGTTGCGTTAACGTGCGCTGCAACTAGGGCTGGTTTTTATGTTCTGAAAAATGCTGACTTGGTGCTGTAAGCAACGTGGCGCGCTCGGAGTCAGTAGGGATGACGTAACATCAGAGCATGCGCAGTCGAAAACTGACGTAGCTGCGTGCCTCCTCTGAGCTGATAATAGTGGGGGTAACTATCATTTCAGCACTCAGCACTGGTTTCTAGTAATTGCGGAGAGAGCGCTACAAAACACGTTTTCGTTTTATTTGCATTTCAGCATGCATTCTTAAAGAAATGGAGTAATTTTAGTGCTATATTTACAGTGTGCTGCAGCACATTAGCACATGATCACCAGCCTCCACTGGTTTCAGCATCCTTCTTAATACGAAATTTCAATTGTTTCAATTCTGTTCTTTTCCCAGTTTTCTCCCAGTCCGTCAACCCCTCAGGTACAGGGCGGTATTCCACGTGGAAATTCTCATGAATTTCTTTCTCAAGTTAAGGCTTATGACTGATACCGACGGACTTCTTTAGGCTGATAATGCACTCATTACCTGTGCCTGTCTGATGTCTTTCTTTCATCCATTATCCATAAGTAGTCGTCATTTCAAAGATTGGTTTGAACACCACAGTGCTTTACTAGTCATGGTCCTGTTGGAAGTGGTAGGCCGTTTCCGTCCTCCAATCTCTGAACTGACTTAGCCAGTTATGGGGGGCGCGGGAACGTAAAGTATGACTTGGATACAGAGCCACAGTGCAACTCGGCTGCTTTCAAATCCACAAACACTGCCTGAGGTGAAAGAAGTGATACGTGACAGAGACAAAAATTCTAGGAATGACCAGAAATCAAACACGACGTCTTAGATTTCGCTGGCCTTTTTTTTTTTTTAATTCGATTTCTTTCTTGGTCAGTCTTTCTCTGTGAATCTCGTATGACATATTCCATGTTTCATCGATGAGAACTTTTTTTTTTTCTTACTACAGGGGCAGCCAGTCCCCTGACCAGATACACAGCGCTATCTTGCCGGCTGGCACCAGCCCTCACAAATATAAAATGTATAATGAAAAACAATAATGCGTTTAAAATAGATATACAAGTAGTAATGAAAAAAGATTGTTGTTTATCTCCAACATTATTCACGATATATCTACAAATAACCTTGCAGAACTGGAAAAAGGAATGTGGCAGATTTGGAATTGAGTTAGAAGACACTTTCAATCTCAGATGACCAGGGGGTGATTGCGATCAGTGAAGAAGATTTCTCGCATAAAGCGAGATGTTTAATAGAAGTATATAGAAAATGCAGAACAATGGGGACACAATGGATGGATCTTGAAATATCGGCCGGTGTAAGCAACGGTAATTATGGAAGTTATAGATACCATAGGAGTATAATTAATAAAGATGGAACATGTGGAGATGAAAAAGAGATTAAACTTGGGAAGGAGAACAATGTCAAAACTGAACTCCCTTCTGTGATCCAAAAAAATCGGATTACAAACGGAACTTAGTATGTATAAAGCATTATTGAGAAAATTACTATCTACGATTTGGAGCGCTTAATGACCACGGAGAAGAACTGCAAGAACTTTGAAGCTGTAGAAATTGACTTTCTAAGACGCGAGCAAAGGTCCTTCTTTTGGAACACAGAACAAACGAAGCTGTGCAGGAAATAACACATGAGAAAGATATTACAATGGATGAGATAGATCCAGGACAAGTTTTGTGGCTTGGATCGTTAATAAGAATGTGACAAGAACGGAAAACCACAAATACGTATGTTTGACTGTAGATCAACAAACAAAAGCTGCAGAGGAAGACCGTGACTTTAAGCGATGTAAGACATAGAAAGGAGGATGACCAACAGAAATTTGACCGTTTAAGGTGCACATTTAGGTTGGGTCGATTGGGTTGTTTGGGGGAGGAGACCAACACCGAGGTCATCGGTCTCATCGGATTAGGGAAGGACGGGGAAGAAAGTCGGCCGTGCCCTGTCAAAGGAAACATCTCGGCATTTCCCTGTAGCGATTTAGAGAAATCACGGAAAACCTAAATCAGGATGGCCGGCCGCGGGTTTGAACTCGCTCGGTACACATTTAGGCACTATATATATATATATATATATATATATATATATATATATATATATATATAGGGTGAGTCACCTAACGTTACCGCTGGATATATTTCGTAAACCACATCAAATACTGACGAACCGATTCCACAGACCAAACGTGAGGAGAGGGGCTAGTGCAATTGTTTAATACAAACCATACAAAAATTCACGGAAGTATGTTTTTTAACACAAACCTACGAATTTTTAAATGGAACCACGTTAGTTTTGTTAGCACATCTGAACATATAAACAAATACGTAATCAGTGCCGTTTGTTGCATTGTAAAATGTTAATTACATCCGGAGATATTGTAACCTAAAGTTGACGCTTGAAACCTCCGACGTTCAGTTGCGTGTTGTAACAAACACGGGCCACGGTCGGCGAGCAGCATCTGCAGGGACATGTTTACGATGACGACCGTGTTTACGAAAGTGGCTGTAGTGCACTGTTGTGGTTTGGTCTAGCTGTCGCAGTGTCCGCATGTAGCGCTTGCTGCTATTGTTATTCTGCATTCGTCTCCGCACGCAGACCAACTGTAGTACACCGTGTTACCAGACGTCTGTGCTAGTGTAGTGTTGTAGGAACTGTGACCATGGTGTATTCGAACTCTGAAAAGGCGGAGATGATACTCATCTATGGCGAGTGTCGACGAAATGCAGCTGAAGCCTGCAGGTTGTATGCAGAACGGTACCCGAACAGAGAGCATCCAACGTGCTGCACATTGCAAAACATCTACCGTCAACTGTATGCAACAGGTATGGTCGTAGCACGCAAACGGGTCCGTAACAGGCTCGTCACAGGAGAAGCGGGTGCAGTTGGTGTGTCAGCTGCTGCTGCCATAAACCCACACATGAGTACACGGGACGTTGCGAGAGCCGGTAGACTGAGTCAAAGTAGTGTCATGCGCATACTACATCGTCACCGCTTTCACCCGTTTCATGTGTCGCTACATCAGCAATTACATGGTGATGACTTTAATCATCGAGTGCAATTCTGTCAATGGGCATTAACAGAGAATGCGTTGCAGTTCTACCTGTTTACCGATGAAGCTGGTTTCACAAACCACGGGGCAGTGAATCTGCGGAACATGCATTACTGGTCCGTGGACAATCCTCGCTGGGTCAGACAGGTAGAGCGACAGCGACCATGGACTGTAAATGTATGGTGCGGAATCATTGGCGACCACCTCATTGGTCCTCACTTCATTGCAGGGGCCCAAACAGCTGCAACATACATCGTGTTTCTACAGAATGATCTGCCAACGTTGCTCGAAAATGTCCCACTGGAAACGCGTCGACGTATGTGGTATCAGCATGATGGTGCACCTGCACATTCCGCAATTAACACTAGGCTGACCCTTGACGGGATGTTCGACGGGCGTTTCATAGGCCGTGGAGGACGCATAAATTGGGCAGCCCGTTCTCCTGATCTTACACCTCTGGACTTCTTTCTGTGGGGTACGTTAAAGGAGAATGTGTACCGTGATGTGCCTACAACCCCAGAGGATATGAAACAACGTATTGTGGCAGCCTGCGCCGACATTACACCAGATGTACTGCGGCGTGTACGACATTCATTACGCCAGAGATTGCAATTGTGTGCAGCAAATGATGGCCACCACATTGAACATCTATTGGCCTGACATGTCGGGACACACTCTATTCCACTCCGTAATTGAAAACGGAAACCACGTGTGTACGTGTACCTCACCCCTCATGGTAATGTACATGCGCGTCAGTGAAAATGACCAATAAAAAGGTGTTAGCATGTGGACGTAATGTGCTGTTCCAGTCTCTTCTGTACCTAAGGTCCATCACCGTTCCCTTTGGATCCCTACGTAATTCGGTGCTCTCCGATACACACGATCGAACAGCGGAGGAGTGGTACTCAAGCGTCAACTTTAGGATACAATACCTCCGGATGTAACTAACATTTTACAATGCAACAAACGGCACTGATTACGTATTTGTTTATATGTTCTGATGTGCCAACAAAACTAACGGGGTTCCATTTAAAAAAACGTAGGTTTGTGTTAAAAAACATACTTCCGTGAATTTTTGTATGGTTTGTATTAACCAATTACACTAGCCCCTCTCCTCACGTTCGGTCTGTGGAACCGATTCGTCAGTATTTGGTGTGGTTTACGAAATATATCCAGCGATAATGTTAGGTGTGTGTGTGTGTGTGTGTGTGTGTATTTGTTTTTTTTTAATATTGTGATGCTTAAAAAAATTTAGGAAATAATTATTACCAATGACAATCGAATCAATAACTTTAGTGTTACTAGAATTTTAGGCTAAACACTAAGTTACCGTGAACTCTGTCAAAATGCTCCGAACGTTTTATGCTCAACAGTGGTTTTCTTTTTCTTCTTATTTTTCGCGGACGGATCACTTAGGACCACGCGTAATCAACATTTGTTGGCCATCCTTTCCGCCCAGTATTCCTTCATAAGTAACGAATGGGCTAGCTTTCGTTGCGCAGACCACGTATGTCGGTTAGTTTTTCTCTCTTCTTCCTCAAAACCCCTTGTGTTTGTGATTTTTCTGATTTCATTTCTGTCATGTAGATTTGTATACCCTAATTCTCTCAGGTCTTTTTCCGTCTCTTTGTACCAGTTCAGTTTGTTCTTTAAAAAGTATGGATTTTGTGCGTTAAAATGTTTGAGTCCATTCTTTGTAAATGCGCCATGAATTGGATTCTTCTTATCCGCATTGTGTCTGTTATTTTGGATATATTTTTATATATTTCTGCATTGGGTTTTTGATAATGCACACCATCTTTACTTCTTGGTCCTAGGATTTTCCTCATTATTTTACGTTCTTTCACTTCTAATTCCCCTTTTTGGGTTCTGTGTTGAAGATTTAGTGTCTCAGATGCGTAGAGAGCTTCGGGTTTAATTACTGTTGTGTAGTGTCGTATCTTGCAGTTCCACGAGAGACTCTTTTGTTGTAAACATTTTTTGTTACCTAAAACGCCGTCTCCATTTTCTGGACTCTTCATCTGACAGAGTTCTTTTCATTACAGCTTTCTGCAATCCATTAACCTAAATATTTAAATTATTTTATTCGAGAGATAAAGTTATTACCAAATTTGAGATCAGAAGGTGCATGTTTGATGTCAGGTAAAAATTTTGTTTTTTCAAATGAAATTTCTAATCCTGTTTCTGCTGCATGCTCTTGTATTAATTCTAGCTGTCTCTGTGCATCGGTAATGTTTTGGGCGATCAGTGCCATGTCGTCAGGAAATGCTGAACAGTCTAATTCTATGCCCTTACGTTTTGGTTCCAGTCTGTGTGCTGGTGCACCTGCTTTTCTCCATTCTGGAACAACTTTTCCAAGAGCACAATTAAAGAGCACCGGCGACAGTCCATCCCCTTGTCGAACTTCTGTGTCTCTTTCAAATTCTGTGCTCAATTCTCCCATAAATTTTACTTTGGATTTGGTCTCCTTGAGTGTTTCTTTTATGATGTTTGTTGTCTTTTGATCTAGTCCAAATTCTGCTAACACTTCAAAAAGGGGTTCTCGGTCTTTACTGTCATATGAATTTTTAAAGTCAGCAAACGTGATGACATAACTTTTGTTTGAAGTACTGTGCAAATATTTCATCGAGTTTTTCAAGTTAAGGATTTGTTCTTCACTTGATCGACCTTTTCTGAATCCACCTTGGTACTCGCCTAGTTTTGAACCCAGCTGAGGTTCTGCTCGGTTTAGTAGGGCTTTAGACAGAATTTTGTATGTTATTGACTATACAGAGATTCCACGATAGTTGTTGGGGTCTGTTTTACTCCCTTTTTTGTAGAGAGGATGTATGATTACTGTCTTCCAATCTTTGGGCAGTTTTCCAGATTTCATCTATAATTACTTTGAGTTTTGCAATAAGATTTTCGCCCGCATTTTCCCATAATTGTGCGATGATTTGGTCTTCTCCCGATTCTTTGCTATTTTTCAGTGATTGAATTATCTCTTTAATCTCCTGTAAACTTGGTGGCTTTGAGTCTGGGTTTCGTTGTGTATGACGGAACTCTATTTTTTCTGCAGGCTTCCACAACTCAGTAATTTAGAAAAGTATTTTTCAAGAATTTCACAGTTTTCGGTGTTGGTATGGGCAATTTGTCCGTATTCATTTTTGAATTGAAGTGATGGAGGAGCGCAAGTTGTTAATTTTTGTTTGAATGCTCTGTAGAAATTTCGGGAATTGTTTTTCTTGAAATCATTTTCTATGTCTTGCAATATTTTGTCTATGTGTTGTTTACGGACTGTTCGTATAGCTTTTGTGACTGTTTTCCTGGTATCTTTGAGATCTTCCAGGGTCTTTTGAGTTTTGTTGCACAACCAATTTTGCCACTCCTGTTGTCTGAGATTTATCAGTTGGTTACACTCATCTGGCCACCATGGGTGTTTACGTGTTCTTGTTTGCGGTACTACAGTTTCAGCTGCTTTTAAAAGGCCAGCTTACAGTTGTTGCCAATTTTGTGGTTTTAAATTTTGTGTTTCTCTTATAAATTGTTCATTTACATTTATCTTTTGTACATTATAGTTACGGCGTGGCGATTTCTTAGTGAATTTTCTTTTTTCTTTTTATTTATTTTCTTTTTTAATTGCGTAGTACCGCTTTAGGAAATTGACAACCGGGCACTGAAATTCAATTCGAATAAGTATGAAGACACAGAGGGTCAGTCCGTAATTTCCTCTAGCCAGTACACTGGTAACTTTACGTAACTGCTCCTTATCATTATCTCAAAAATACTGTTTCAGAAAGGCTACGACGTTACAGAATTTCGCACCCCGCACCTCGCATCAGAAAATATGTTTCCTGCGAACTTTTTCCGTTGCTTGTTTGGAAAAGAACAGAGCTAGTTCCTCTTCCTCCTCATTCCCCCGAGGCCTGGTGTGCCCGCAGCTCTCTCTCTCTCTCTCTCTCTCTCTCTCTCTCTTTCTCTCTCTCTCTCTCTCACACACACACACACACACACACACACAAACACACTGAGCTGCTGCCTCTATCAGCAGGGCGGCTACCCTTAGCTTTGAGCTGCGCGCGTGCAGGCGGTAGTCTTGCGGGCGCCGTTTTATCTGTCAATTTATCAGGAATTATATCTATTTTATTCTGCAGGCAGCGCGGCGAGTTTTTGCGGCTGTCGCCAGTAAATCAGTGGCGCGCCATCGGCTTCATTAACACTTTCTGGCTGATAAAACTATGATTCATGGCGCCAGCGCACCGACGCCCACCGACGTCAGTTGCACACGGCGTCACCGGCGCTTGCTACGACGCACTGGCGTCATTATTTCTTTCAAACTAGCTTCACTGCAGTTACTCGCAAGTTCATTTTTAATAATAAAAAGCGTACTTCCTATGCAGGTTGCAGGAACATGACTGCCTAGACTTTGACCAATCGTCGACTACACACAATTATCAGCACTTCCTCAGTGACAGCTGAAGGTGTAAAAACCATTAGCCCCTGGGTGTCACGTCACGTTGCCAACTTGCATTGTACTCAGTCCGCACTACACTGATAAACAAAAACGAAACGGTGGATGTGGTAGTATCACAGAAATTAATTACAGTACTCGTTTTTTTAAAACGTTTTTATGAGGGAGTTTTGTCTTCTGTGTGTGTGTGTGTGTGTGTGTGTGTGTGTGTGTGTGTGTGTGTGTGCGCGTGTGTGTGTGTGTGTGTGTGTGTGTGTGTGTGTGTTGGCTATAAACTTTGCAACTGATTTCAAACTAAATTCCCGATGAGCTAGAGAGTGAAATTTCAAACACAGCTCAGAACTGGATGGCAGTGCAACAGGATGGGGGTAAGAAACGCCCGTCTACAATGGGGGAGGTCATTGGGTTGAAAACAGGGTGACAAATATGCATAACGGATAGCACGACCTGTCCAGTTGCAGTTTCTGCACGATGGCTGTGCTTAGGAGATGGCGCCACAGCACCTTCAGGCCAGTGCGCGGAAATTACCCGCTGCAGAAAGAGTCTCTGACTTTCCTGAGTCTTCAGACTTCTGAGTAGTCTGATGCGTCCCGCCACGAATCCTTCTCCTGTGCTGACCTCTGAGAAGCTCATCTGCAGAAACCAGCACAGTTTTGGGAAACAGCGGTCATGCGAGACTCAGCTGGTCCTCTTTGTGCATGATATGCACTTTCGAAAGGCGTTCGACTCAGTTCCGCACTGTCGCTTGCTCCAAAAGTGGGCGCTTACGGTCTATCCTATGACATATGCGGTTGGATAGAAAGTTTTCTAGCAGTAGTCTACAGGAAAGTAGTATCACACGAAAGTTGTGAACAGATCAGTGAGGATTTGCACAAAATAAATGCGTGGTTTAATGACTGGCAGCTATCTCTCAATATCGGTAAGTGTAACCTACTGCGTATAACAAAGCGAAAACCCTCATTAATGTAAGAGTACAAAATAAATGCCCCGTCTTTGGAAGCGGCAACAACCGTCAGGTATCTGGGTGTGACTGTTTGAAATTATCTCAAATGCAGTGATTAAATTACAAAAGTAATGGGTAAAGCGAGCTCTAGAATGCGGTTTATTGATGGAATCCTGAAGCGATACAGTCCTTCAACAAAGGAAATTGTTTATAATACTTTAGTTCGTCCAGTCTCAGAGTACTGTTCGTTTGTACGGGACCCTTGCTAGTTGGATCTGATTCAAGAGATTGAGAAGGTCCAAACAAGAATGGCAAGTTCCGTGACTTGCACATTTAGAGCGTTACAAATCTCATAGAAAGTTTGAAGTGGGACACACTTGCAGATAGACGACGCGATAAACGGAAGGGGCTGCTCACTAAATTCAAAAATCCGATCTTCGCCAAGAATATAGAGCATATATTATTACCACCAAATTTCATATCGCGTAATGGTCACCATTCAAAAATAAGAGAATAAGGTAAATTAGAGCTCGTACTGAGGCGTTCAGTGGGATGGCCGCGGGCGGCGGGGTGGCGGGGGGCGGAGAAGGGGGGATGGAGGGGGAATAAGGCTTTGGCGCGTATAGTGCCCTCCGCCACACACCACTTGGTGGTTAGTGGAGTATACATGTAGATTTAGATGTAGAACCTTTTCATCTCACAGTATCACTTGCAGCCGAAGTCTTCAATTATTCGCTGGATGTATCGCAATCTCCCAGTCCAGTTTCTACTCTCCACAGCTCCCTCATGTAAGTTATTCTGTGACGTGTTAATAGATGTCCCACCATCCTGTCCCTTCTTCTTGCCAGTGTTTGCCATAAATTCCTTTCCTCGTCGATTCTCCAGAGAACCTCCTCGTTCCTTACCTTATCAGTCCACCTACTTTCCAACATTCTCCAGCAGAACCACACCTCAAAAGCTTCGATTCTCTTCTCTTCCGATTTTCTCACAGTCCCTCTATCAGTACCATACAATGCTTAGCTCGAAACATTGTCTGACTACTCACTCGAATCACAGGTCCATCTCTGTAACGACTCAAGCAATTTCTTTCAAACTGTGGACAAGTATCACTTGCTACATGGAAAATAATTACTGTGACAATAAGAACCGCCTAACATCCACGTGGCTAAGGGCGCTGGTACAGAGAGGCGATATAAAATCGTAACTCAGGGACCCCTGTAGCAGTTTCAGCCAAATTTGGTATGTACGCTACGTATTATACTACTTTTTCATTAACTCGCTAACTTGTCTGTGTATCTGGTAAACATTTTGCTAATGATTTTAAAGTAACTTCCATATGCATTAGAGACTTGAAACTTTCAACATAGTTCAAATCTGGACGACAGTGTAAAATTAACTCGCTGTCTTGCGTCTGGTGTGTGGTGGAGGGTACTTTCTGTCTTACTGTCATTTGCCCCTTTTCCAGTTCTGGCAGCCTTCACTTTTATGTTTATTGATATAATAATTTTAATCATTTGAGTCAATACTAACTGGAATTAGATCACTGCTGCCATCAGTATTATAGATTTGACACAACTGTGTATCACTTGCATAAATTTGTAAGTATTCATCCTTCTGGAACACCCCGTCCTTTGTTCCTCCAGCTGGCCTGTCTATAAGGGTTTTGGATATCTTATGTATTTTCAATTACTGGAACTTCGATTTAGTGTATTATGTATAAATATTTATATTAGTTTAAATCATTCTGTTCCTCCTCTTAATAATTTACTAATGGAGATGTGTCTGATAAAGATGAGGTAAATACAGTGCGTCAAATTTGTGCTAAAACATTACATTGAAGTAAGTTACGGCCAAAGGCCTTGCCGCAGTGGTAACACCGGTTCACGTCAGATCACCGAAGTTAAGCGCTGTCAGGGTGGGCTAGGCACTTCGATGGGTAACCATCCGAACTGCCGAAAGCAGGGTGCACTCAGCCCTTGTGAGGACAAATTGAGGAGCTACTTGATTGAGAAGTAGCGGCTCTGGTTTCGTAAACTGACATACGGCCGGGACAGCGACGTGCTTCATAGACGTTTTGCGCCCTAAAGCCACAAACAAAAGAAAAAAAAAAAAAGCGACGTGCTGACCACGTGCCCCTCCATATCAGCATCCAGTGACGCCTGTGGGTTGAGGATGACACGGCGGCCGGTCGATACCGTTGGGCCTTCCAAGGCGTGGTCGGAAGGAGTTTTTTTTTCAAGTAAGCTAGGTGGAAATTATGGTGTGACAGTAATATGTTATGCTGCTTTTGAGATATCTATAAATATTTATTTAGGGCCGCCAAGAAAATGTCAACCACACTCACCAGCCAAGAAAATCATGTCCCTATCTTTGGAGGGACTGCTCTATGGACTACCTGGCATTCAAACTATAGATGATGTTGACTTATATTTAACCCAAATGGATGGTGTTGACGAGAATCCGTTTGAAAGGTGGAAGCGTAACAGTGGTCTCTTTCCCACTCTGATTAATTTACCGAGAATAACATATTGTGTTCCAGCCTCAAATGTGACCAGTGAAAGAAATTTCACTCGACAGAAAACTTTATCTGGGACAGACGACGCAGACCTGATCTTAAACGAGGAGATGAAATCCTAAAATTTCACTGCAGTTAAACCGCTACCTGAGAATAATTGTGTTAGGTTGTAATTCACTGCGAATATTTGTGAGATATACTAGCTGGGTATGTGTTTATTTCTATCTTCTGTTACTCCATCTTCTCTTTCCCCCTCTGTCCATCACCCCCTGCCCTATTTCTCATCCATCTGCTCCTCCCCCCTCTCTGTCCTCCTTCCCATCTCTATGTCCATCATCTACTTGCCCCCTCTATGCATCTCCTCTTCCTCTTCTAAGTCCATCTCCTCACCCCCTGTCTCTCTTCCTCCTCCTTCTCCATTACCTCTTCCTCCCTCTCTCTGTCCATCTCTTCATCCATTTCCTCTCTCTCTCCATCTTCTCTTTCCCCCTCCCTCTGTCATATCCTCATCCCCCCACTATCTGTCTCCTCTTCTCCCTCTGTCGATGTAATCCTTCTTCGTTTCTTTGTCCAACTCATTCTCTGTCCTACGCTATGTCTAACTCCTCCTACCGACCACCCCCAAATCTGTACCCATCTCTTCCTTCCCATCTTCTCCTCCCCAACTTATTTCTCCAAGTTATCATTCCCACCTCAATAACAGGTTGATTGTTTTTAGACCCACAGTATTTATTTCCAGATAGTAAGTAATATGTGTGAGCCGTGGCGCCATTGAGTTAGTAGACTGGTCTGTCTGGCGCCACTGGCTCATGTGTAGTATCGACTATCCCTCTTGCGGCCCCATTGCCAATATCTGTGAGGAAAGGTTGGTGTCTGTGGGCTGTGTCCTTAGAAGGTCTTTGCTTGCCGATTTATATATACAGGGTTCGCTGGCCCGAGAGGTGGAGGCAATAAGTTTGGGGATTCGCGGTAGTGTCGCGGCAAAAGCTGGTCACGAGGTCCGAGCGGCAGAAGTAACGAGCTGCGCAAGGAGGGCCTGTGCAGAGCAAAGAAACCAGAATACTTCACCGGGATCAGCGTCGACCACAAGCAGCAGGCCGACATTCCGTCGGTTAGTTGTCAACATTCGTGTCGGACGACCGCTCGTGGCCTGGCTACCCTCATCTACCTGGGTTTCATCGGCACCCCTCAGTAACCGCTGCGACGCACCGTGGATCCATGGAACTGCTTGCTGATAAAGGGGAGTAACAATCTGCAATCCTCGTGGTGATTTGTTTCATTGCCTTCCTGCCCTTCTTATTATATTCTTGTTTGTATCCGACCCTCAGAGATTTATTCGGTTTGCTCTTTGCTCGTAAATATAGGCAGTAGTATTGTACCTCGTCCTTATTGTCGTTTGAAAATCTGTCCCACTATTATATTGCCCTTCTTTTCTAGTTTTTATCCGATTATTAATGTTTTTATTAATCAGATCTTGGTCGTAAATACAGCCTGAACAGTTGTACTAAGGCATAGGTTGCCGTTAAGCAAAGAGGAACCTTGTGGTTAGATTTAGCTACTAACCGGTTTATTTCTTTGATTGTAATTGTATTTCTCAGTCATTAGTTATAATCTGAACAACCTGTTGTACTAAGCTGTTCGTTTCTGTTGTTTGAAAGACCGGGTCATTTTGGTGTATTTTAGCTGGATCTTGTGGTTCCGCCGATTGAGTTCTCTTGTAATGTTTTAAGACGTTCCTTCAGAGCGGTCTTTATAGCTGACAATCAATTTAACTTTGAAAATATTAACAGCCATCTGTCGCCAGGACTTCGGTCGAAATAAAATGTCAGAAGGGACGGGTTGGGATCCAGTCGCACCTTGGTTGCCGATTGAAATTAAGAGGAAGGTTGCTTTGAAGTAAGCCTCATCATTGTCATATACAATATGTGATCAAAAGTATCAGGACACCCCCCCCCCAAAAAAAATACGTTTTTCATATTAGGTGCATTGTGCCGCCACCTACTGCCTGGTACTCCGTATCAGCGACGTCAGTAGTCGCTAGACATTGTGAGAGATCAGAAGGGGGCGCTCCGCAGAACTCACGGTCTTGGAACGTGGGCAGGTGATTGGGTGTCACTTGTGTCATACGTCTGTACGTGAGATTTCCACACTCCCAAACGTCCCTAGGTCCACTGTTTCCGATGTGATAGTGAAGTGGAAACGTTAAGTGACAAGTACAGCACAAAAGCGTTCATGCTGACCTCGTCTGTTGACTGACAGAGACCGCCGACAGTTGAAGAGGGTCGTAATGTGTAATAGGCAGACATCTATCCAGATTAGCACACAGGAATTCCAAACTGTATCAGGATCAAGTACTGTGACAGTTACGCGGGAGATGAAAAAACGTGGATTTGATGGTCGAGCGGCTGCTCATAAGCCACACATCATGCTGCTAAATGCCAAATGACGCCTCGCTTGGTGTAAGGAGCGTAAACATTGGACGACTGATAATTGGAAATATGTTGTTTGGAGCGACGATTCATGGTACACAATGTGGCGATCCGATGGTAGGGTGTGGGTATGGCGAATTCCCGGTGAACGTCATCTGCCAGCGTGTGCAGTGGTAACAGTAAAATTCGGAGGCGGTGGTGCTTTGGTGTGGTCGTGTTTTTCATTGAGAGGGTTTCCACCCCTTGCAGTTTTTCATTGCACTATCATAGCACAGGCCTACTTTGATGTTTTAAGCTCATACTTGCTTCCCACTGTTGAAGATCAATTCGGGGATGGCGATTGCATCTTTTAACAAGATCGACCACCTGTTCATAATGCACGGCCTGTGGCGGAGTGGTTACACGACAATAACATCCTTGTAATGGAGTGGCCAGCACAGAGTCCTCACTCGAATCCTATAGAATACCTCTGGGATGTTTTGGAACGCCGACTTCGTGCCAGGCCTCACCGACCGACGTCGATACCTCTCCTCAGTGCAGCACTCCGTGAGGAAAGGTCTGTCATTCCCCAAGAAACCTTCCAGCACCATATTGAACGCATGCTGCGAGAGTGGCAGCTGTCATCAAGGATAAGGGTGGGCCAACACCATATTGAATTCCAGCATTACAGATGGAGGGCGCCACGAACTTGTAAGTCATTTTCAGTCAGGTGTCTGGATACGTTTGATCACATAGTGTAGTTTGCTAATCTGTTCAACCTGTAACCACAGGTGCCCATCTTAACCCCGAACCTTTCGACATACAGCTTTCAAATTTAAAGTTAAGTCATATGTTTTGAGTAATTAAATCGCTCTTGTCATCAATGGTGCTTATATAGTTTTCATGTGTTGCAGAAGGACATTGATTAAGATAGACTGTCCAGCGTGGTACTAAGCACCGCTGTTTCACCCGATAGCTGGCGAGCTGCAGGTCCGGCCGTCTTGTAATCACTGTCATATTGTTTGCAGTTTTGCAACATAACACTTCAGATTTCTTTTGCAAAGATTAAAAGCTTATTCAGCTTAAGGTTTAAGGTCAAAAGAATTTTGTAAATTTGTTCATTTGTTAAAGAAAGTTTTACGGCTAAATGCTTCAGTTATCTGTAAAACACAGTTTATATATTGTTAAATGCGGGCCGGAGTGGCCGAGCGGATCTAGGCGCTTCAGTCTGGAACGTTGCGGCCGCTACGGTCGCAGGTTCAAATCCTGCCTCTGGCATGGATGTGTGTGATGTCGTTAGGTTAGTTAGGTTTAAGTAGTTCTAAGTTCTAGGGGACTGATGACCTCAGATGTTAAGTCACATAGTACTCAGAGCGATTCGAACCCCTTTTTTAATGGGAAGTAAACAGGTTGCGTGAGAAGAAATTTGTATTGTTGGGTCCTCCCTTTCACGTTTTCCTTAATTCCAGTTAGTACCACGTGTCAATGTGTACCAACTTAGTTTGGAATTAGCCCAGGAGATGGGAAACATAAATACATACATGCATATATACATAATACATTTTTGTAATATGTATGGGTTAGGTATACATATAAATTTGAATCAATGAAACAGATGCTATTAGAAACAATAGCAATGTTATTCTTCATTCCGAGACAGCGCATGATAGCAAAAGTTGCTAGTTACTTATTTTTCCTGTGAAACATTGAACTGTTTCCAAAGTTTCGTGATTGTTTAAAGCAAGCTGTTTTCTGTTATGGATCGTAATGTTGTCGCGATTAGACACTATTAGACGCTACCTCGTAGGAATATCGGTTTTCTGAATTACTAACATGACGTGAGTATAGTCCCACCATCTGATGGGAGCAATACCAGCCTACAGGCACAAAGAGCAGACATCCTGCCCTCATTCGAACTCAGCCGCCCCCTCCGATCAATCATAATCGCTCCCGCCATGCCCTAGCTCGGTGCATTCGAACGAGAAAGAGTGATGCCCAATTTTTCAGGTCCCTAATATGGACGTGTTAATATGAATGACGAGAAACTGATGAGCTGGTAAAGGAACATGCTTTGAACACCAAAACTGACATAATCGCGCATAACATCGAGCCCAAATAATCTTACGACTGCATGGTGCTCCAGTGAATCCTCTGAAGGGCTAACAGGATGCGGCTACTTCAAAAAGCTGCATAGAGAAAACGGTTCCTCTAAACAGGTTGACACTTGACTTCCACTGTTGCGCAGTATGTCCCGACATCGCATAAGGCAACTTTCGTCGAAATCAGAGCCATCTCTGTGACAGGCGGAGCAGTTTCCGCTCTTCCCCTGGTAGACAGCGGTGCGGTGCAGGAAACTGTAGAGGAGGCCGGAAGCCCGGGTGGCTGTGCGCCCGGATAAAAACCGCTGAGCGGCGCGTCGGGACGGGATAATGCTCGCCCCGTCCCTGCTGACGCCGCGTCACCACCGCCAGACCCTCTGCTGCCCCCCACCCCAGCAACCTACTCGCCCCCACTTCCCTCCCTCTGGGAGGCCCCTCGCCGCCTTCTCGGCGCCGAGCGGCCAGAATTTGCATCTAAATCCCTCAAAGTTTCACTCGCGCGCCTCGCCACTCTGGTGGAAAGTAAATATGCCCCAGCCGACACGCCCTGCCCGCGCCTGAGACGGCAGGTGACTCTATTCAGAAGCAGGTGTGAAGGGACGTGACACCTGCACCCAAAGGTGCCCCAGACAAACACCACTCTCTGCGCAGCCGAGCTGAGACAGGATGAATAAAGCGTGCAGCCCGATCCTGCTCCTTTAAAACGCTGTGTTGTCGTTGTACTAGCCTGTAAGATTACCGCTTGCTTTCTCCTAGTCAGTACTTTACCATTCATAAGTTTCGTGTATATACCTCAACAGATGAAGATGAAATAGGAGATATGAGACTGCGTGAAGAGTTTGAAAGAGCACTAAAAGACCCAACTCGAAACAAGGCCTCGGGAGGAGATAACATTCCATTAGAACTACTGACAGCCTTGGGAGAGCCAGGCCTAACAAAACACTACCATCTAGTGAGCCAGATGTATGAGCCAGGCGAAATACCCTCAGACTTCAAGAAGAATATAATAATTCCAATCCCAAAGAAAGCAGGTGTTGACAGATGTGAAAATTACCGAACTATCAGTTTAATAAGCCACAGCTGCAAAATACTAACACGAATTCTTTACAGACGAATGGAAAAACTAGCAGAAGCCTACCTCGGGGAAGATCAGTTTGGATTCCGTAGAAACACTGGAACACGTGAGGCAATACTCACCTTACGACTTATCTTAGAAGAAAGATTAAGGAAAGCGTTTCTAGCATTTGTAGACTTAGAGAAAGCGTTTGACAATGTTGACTAGAATACTCTCTTTCAAATTCTAAAGGTGGCAGGGGTAAAATACAGGGAGCGAAAGGCTATTTACAATTTGTACAGAAAGCAGATGGCAGTTATAAGAGTCGAGGGACATGTTATTCAATCTGTATATTGAGCAAGCAGTAAAGGAAACAAAAGAAAACTTCGGAGTAGGTGTTAAAATCCATTGAGAAGAAATAAAAACTTTGAGGTTCGCCGATGACATTGTAATTCTGTCAGAGACAGCAAAGGACTTGGAAGAGCAGTTGAAGGGAATGGACAGTGTCTTGAAAGGAGGATATAAGATGAACATCAACAAAAGCAAAACGAGAATAATGGAATGTAGTCGAATTAAGTCGGGTGATGCTGAGGGAATTAGATTAGGATTGCTATTTGGGGAGCAAAATAACTGATGATGGTCGAAGTAGAGAGGATATAAAATGTAGGCTGGCAATGGCAGGGAAAGCGTTTCTGAAGAAGAGAAATTTCTTAACATCGAGTATAGATTTAAGGGTCAGGAAGTCATTTCTGAAAGTATTTGTATGGAGTGTAGCCATGAATGGAAGTGAAACATGGACGATAAATAATTTGGACAAGAAGAGAACAGAAGCTTTCGAAATGTGGTGCTACAGAAGAATGCTGAAGATTACATGGGTAGATCACATAACTAATGAGGAAGTATTGAATAGGATTGGGGAAAAGAGAAGTTTGTGGCACAACTTGACCAGAAGAAGGGATCAGTTGGTAGGACATGTTCTGAGGCATCAAGGGATCACCAATTTAGTATTGGAGGGCAGCGTGGAGGGTAAAAATCGTAGAGGGAGACCAAGAGATGAATACACTAAGCAGATTCAGAAGGATGTAGGTTGCAGTAGGTACTGGGAGATGAAGAGGTTTGCACAGGATAGAGTAGCATGGAGAGCTACATCAAACCAGTCTCAGGACTGAAGACCACAACAACAACAACATCAATTAACTGTGGTTTTCTAAGTTTAGAATAATTTTTACAGATTTGATGAAGTTGGTTTACAGATTTTTTGTTCAATTCATTGTCATTATCATTTTTATTAATGTTGTGAACAGGATCTACAATAAGATCAATTGATTTTTTAAGTCAGCAAATTCTTCAAATTTTCTGTTTTAGCAATTGACTGTAGGTACTTTCATATTTTTATATTATAATTCTTTCTACTTCATTTTGTTATTCATTTCTTTCCAGTTAAAATAATCAATTAATTCCAAATATCTTCTGTAGTTACATTTGAATAACTATTTTCTTTCCAATAATTTTCTAAATCTCCATAACTCAATCCATACATTTCCTTACTACAATTTCCTAAGTTTTTAAGTAACATTTCTTTCCTATTAAAATAATCAATAAATTCCAACAAATCTCCTCTAGTTACTTTAGCATAACCATTTTCTTCACAATAATTTTCTAAATCCTTATAACTTAATAGCTTATCTTTTCTATAATTTTCTAAGTGTTTAAATAACTCAGTTTCCTTCGTTATTGTGTTTTTGTTGTATTTATGCTGAATGAAATTTGATTTTTTATTTTGAGATATATTCAATGTTTGATTGTTCATATTTATAAAGAATAAAATTTATTTGATTTGAAAATTTTTTAATGAGAAAATGAAAATTTGAATTTTTCAGTGTAGGAAAATTAGTTTTGGATGTTCTTATTTATAAAGAATAAAAATTTTCGATATAAAAGGTTTTAAATGTGAATTTGGTTTTTTCATTACAGGTAAATGATATTTTTTGGTTGCAGGAAACTGCAAAAACTCGATCTTGGTTTGCAGTCTGTAATTTTTACTCCAAGATGCACTCTGGTCCAGAATCTGCAAGTATATACAACTTACTGGGAATGGTAATGCGGTGGTGGCTTGTGACCAAAACAATAGTGGTGCACTTTGCACACCAAGAAGTACATTGTGAAAGGAGACAGAATCAGCTCACACCTCAGTTTCTGTCATGCACAACATAAACAGATTGCTTGCTCATCTCACTACAGCATGTGCTTACAATAACACCAGAACTTGTGTACAGAATGAAGTATTTCTTTGTACAATAACAGAAGTTAAGATGAAGTGCAACCCTATATACACAAAAAGTAATAAGCATGCCTAACTAATCCTTTTCAGCAGGATCAATGTTACCACCATGAAAATATATCTCTGAATTCTGATGCAGTGGTGATCACTTGTACAGGACTCTATTCTTCTTTCCTTTATGTTTGCAAATTCTTCAATCGCTCTTTGAATAGAGTCAGAAAGCCCTAAAGTGAGATCTTGTTTAAAGGAGAGCATTGCGAGTGCTGATGATCTCTCTTGGTCCATAGCAGAATGGAGAAGGTTTAGATGTGTTTCAGTGATGAAAAACAACGTTCTGCTTCTGATGTTGTCACTGTAATTCTTATGATAAGAGTTTCACAGTTTCGTTCAATGTGAATAAAAGTTATTGTCAATTATGCAACCCAGCAAGCTCAAAGCTCCTCTCTTCCATAATTAAAAGAGAGTTCCAATCCAAGTTTCTTGGTTACCAAAGAACAATAGCATTCAACTGCAGCTTTGAAAGACATTTCTGGAAAACTGGAAGAGTATGTGGTGGGTTTCTCTGGTAGGAGAAGAGAGGCTGAAACTTGTAACATCACATACTTCTTTTGTGCCTCACAGATGCACATCGCTCCTCCATCTTCAGTTCTTCCTCTTTATGATATTTTTGCAAATCTGTTGATTTTTCATTCACTCCTCTGATTTTTGCAATTTGAGGCTCAAAAGCTGTCACCTGATCTCAAGCATAAGTTGCATGATTAACGTTTGTCTGTAGCTAGTTATAAGAAATATCCACATCGATCATAATTTAATGAAAAAAGAAGAACACTAAACGAATGTTTCGCCGTTCAAAATCCTTACTATGCCACAGGCTTATTGGATGGTGTTTTCATCACACAATTTTTCCTCATTGCTCATATTACTCACGCACTTAGTAATATCTTATTCGAAAATAATATTAACAATCCTTGATAGGAAATTCCTTTGAGTATGCGCTGAACATGGCAGGCATTTTCGTACTATTGCGTCTAGAATTGCTATTCTTTGAGGAGATGTGAAAAGATGCTACAACACCCCTGAAGTTTAGTGAAAAATAATGGCACATTTTCGTTAATCGAAGTGGCTTTAACCATAATGAGATTCATCTGGCATAGCAAGCATCATGGTCAGGCAGAGACTCTGAAATCAGGTAGAGGATTGTAAGGCCTCCCCAGGAGCAGATAAAGATTAAGACCACAACTTAATAATGATGAAGAGTAGGCTGAAGTTCAGGAGATTAGTCAGGAAGAATCAATATGCGTAGAAGTGGGTTATTCAAGTACTAGGGAATGAAGAGATACTCTTAAAAGTTCTGTGAGGCTGTAGACACTGTGATAAGAAATTGCTCAGTAGGCAGTTCAGTTGGAGAGGAATGGACACCTCTAAAAATGACAATGCCACAAATTGGAAAGAAAAACCTAGGTAACTACAAAGTAACCATGAGTAGCAGAAGAAATACTTCAGTTGATCGATGAGAGAAGGATGTACTAAAATATGCAGGGAAATTAAGGAATATAGAAATATGAGTACAAGTTACTTAGGTGTGAAATAAATAGGAAGTGCTGGGAAACTAAGGCAAAGTGGCTACATGAAAAATGTGAAGAAATCGAAAAAGAAATGACTGACTCAGCATACAGAAAAGTCATAACAAGTAAAGATGAAATTAAAAGCAAGGGTGCAATGGAAATTTCACTGTTAAATGCAGAGGAGAGAGGAGATAGGTGGGGAAGACTTGCCTGATGATATGACAGAAGACGGAAAAGGAGCCAGTATAAAAGAGATGTGGGTACCAGTATTAGAATCAGAATTTAAAAGAGCTTTTGAAGACATAAGATCGAATATGGCAGAAGGGATAGATAACATTCCATCAGAATTTATAAACTTATCTTTGGAAGTGGCAACAAAACGATTATACACATTGGTGTGTAGAATGTATGAGTCTGGCGGTATACCATCAGACTTTCAGAGACATGACATCCACACAGTTCTGAAGATTGCAAGAGCCGACAAGTGCGAAAGTTATCGGACAATCAATTTAAAAGCTCTTGCATCCAAGCTCCTTACTACAATAAGTCCCAGAAAAATGGAAAAGAAAATTGAAGCTGTATCAGGTGATGATCAGTTTGGCTTTGGGTAAGGTAAAAGCGCAACAGAGACAGTTATGACTTTGCAACTGATAATGGTAGCAAAACTAAAGGAAAATCGAGACACGTTCACAGGATTTATGGACCTGGAAAAAGCGTTCGACAATGGAAAATAGTGCAAGACATTCGAAATTCTGAGAAACATTGGGATAAGCTATATCAAAGAGCGGGTGATAATCAATATGTACAAGGGCGAAGAGCGGAAGACTAAGATTGAAGTGCTCGGATTAAAAAGGATGTAAGACAGAGATTTAGTTTCACGCCCTTGCTATTGAATCTACACTTCAAAGAAGCAATGAAGGAAAGAAAATAAGGATTAAACACTGAAATTAAAATTCAAGATGAAAGGATATCAATGATAGATTCAATGATGGCCTTGCTATTCTCAGTGAAAGTGAAGAACAATTGCAGGTGATGCTGAATCGAGTTAACAGTCTAATATGTACAAAAAATGGATTAAGGCTAAATCGCAGAAATACTAAAGTAATAAGATTTAGCAGAAATGAGAAATGTCAGGATTAGGGATCACGGTGCAGACGAAGTTAAGGAATTCTACTAGCTAGGCAGCAAAATAACCCAAGGCGAATGGGAAAACGAGAACATAAAAAGTAGGTTAGCACTGGTAGAAACGGCGTTACTGGCCCAGAAAAGGCTACTAGTATCAAACACAGGCCTTAATGTGATGAAGCAGTTTCTGAGGATGCATGTTTGGAGCACAGCATTGTAGTGAAACATGGGCATTAAACTGGGACAGAAGAGAGTCAGAGACTTTGAGATGTGGTGCTACAGAAGATTGTTGAAAATTAGATGGACTGATAAAATAAGAAATGAAGAGGTTCTACGTAGAATCGGCGAGGGAAGGAGTATACGGGAAACTCTGACAATAAGAAGGAACATGATGATAAGACATGTGTGAAGACATTAGGGAATAGCTTTCTCGGTGCTAGAAGAACTGTAGAGGGTAAAGCTGTAGAGAAAGAAGGAGTCTGGAACAAGCGGTACTCTCATAAGTAGATTTACAGTCTACCACCTAAAATTCAGCCATCTTACCGCAAAAATGATTATTCTCAACAAACCATAACGACATTGGTACTTTGACTCTGAAATGAAAATGTCGGCACAGAGAAGAACTCGCGGCGTGTCAGAAGACAGATGACCCCTCCCCCCCCCCCCCCCCCAAAAAAAATTGTATCCACAAACCATCGCCTCCACACATGCTGCTTTATGACAGGCTACATTTCCATGCTGCATGCTGATACAGTCATCGTCTCCGAACCTCTCTTCTACTGTACGCAGTACACAGAGCTCTGAACTATGTTAACATTCTTCCAATTTTAGTGTTTCCTAAAGTGCAATGATTGGATCACCATAGAAAAGACTTCTGTACCGTAAAACCATCTGTCCGCACATCACTCACATGATGCGGGTAACGCTCTCCAGGATTTCGGCAAACCCGACCTTTCCGTCGGATTGCTACAGTATATAGAGTGATTCTTCGCACAAAACATTCGTTTCCAGTCACCAACGATCGTCTGGCTGTAGAAAAGTGTGCCTTATGGAAAGCTTCTCGTCCATGGTACCGATTCCTTTGAACTTGGCAAGCACAGTCATTGTTCTACCCGACTCCCGCATAGAGGACATAGAAATAGGCAACCCTGTCTTGGAGAAGCAGCTGAAGGGTTAAAAACATGTAAGTCGTCACGTCCAGTTGGAATCCCCAATCGAATTTAAAGAGAGTACTTTTCACCATTGGCCCCTTACTTAGCTTGCATTTATTGCGAGTCTCTTGTTCCGTGCATGGTACAGAGCGACTAGAAACAGCTCATGTGACTCCTGTATAGAGGGTGTTAGCAAATTCCCGCTGCAGACTTCTAGGACTTTTAGAGGGGGGTGAGTGCACAATATTTTGAAGGGGAACCCTTGCTCGGAAACGTGGCGTTTCCTTGCTACAGCCGATGCTAGGTAGGTATGCCACAGAGTGTCCATTGTGGGGAGGGGGTGGTTATTTGTGATCGACTGATGTCATTTGACGTGTGTCCTACCTCTCTGACCTGGTTCGAGCCTCATTCAGCTGTCTGTGAGTGTTAGACCAACATGGATGAGTATTCTTTTGCAGAATACACCCACATGATCCTTCTGAATGGCGAAGCTCATGGTAATGGAAGAGCCGCTCGTCGCCTTTATCAAGATCGTTCCCCACAAAGTCCGAAATAATCGCATAACCTTTTCGACCTATTACGCTACGACTTCAACAAAGGGTACCTTCACCATCAGCGGGCGTGACTGTGGAGCTCCAAGGAGACGCCGCAGACCCGAATTGCAAGAGACCATACTACGTCACGTTGATGAGAAACCGTCAACGAGTATACGAGTAATTTCTTTGGCTATTAATTATTGGTAAGTAATTGAAACCCTCAGCTGCCAACAGGTTTTGTTGATATACTTCGATGGGGATAGCTGAAAATCTGTGACCCGACCGGGACTCGAACCCGGGATCTCCTGCTTACATGGCAGACGCTCTACCCATTTGAGCCACCGAGGACACAGATGAATAGCGCGACTGCAGGGACTTATCCCTTGCACGCTTCCCGTGAGACCCACATTCCCAACTGTCCACAATGTACACACGAAATGTACCTGAGAGATATTGGCCCATCCAATCATTACTCGCGCACACTAAGGTGACGATTCCCGTAAGAGTTCGGGTAAGCTGTGCGCATTCGCACAGACGAAGGTCAATGGCTGGGTAGCCTTTAGCTACATACATGAAGATAGTAACTGTTCTCGAAAGAACAGATACCATGATGAGGGTTTCAATTAATTATCATTTATTCTACAGAAGCTGCACGGTCATCAATTGGAATTGTAAAACAAGTGATGAATGGGGTGACGCGTAATCAATTACTTGTAAAAGTGGTCGCGTTGCTAACTAGTCTTGAAATGGTTATATTACAGAAACGGCACGTTTCCGTACGTGGGTTCCACTGCAAAACATTATCTACTCACTCCCCTCTAAAAGTCCTAAAAGTCTGTAATGGGAATTTCCGAACACCCTGTATAAGGAAGATAAAAGAACGGACCCGCATAATTACAGACAAATATCCTTAAAATCGGTTAGGGTCAGAATTCTTGAACACATTCCGAGTTCGGATATAATAATATTCCTTGAGGCAGGAAAGCTACTCTCCACAGGTCTACACGCATTTAGAAAACATCGCTCGTGGGAAACTCACCTTGTCATTTTCTCACATGGTATCCTAAAAAATATGGATGGAGGGCAACAGGCAGATTCCGTACACTTCCCGGAAAGTGTTCGACACGATGCCGCACAGCACAGTGTTGAAGGAGGTCCGAATATAAGGAACAGGCTTCCAGATATGTGAGTGGTACGAAGAGTTTAAATAACAGAACTCAATACGTTGTCCTCGACGAAGAGAGAAAAGGATATCGCAGGAGAGCCCGAGGTAAGTGTGACAGGACCGCCTTTATTCTCTACATACGTTGAGTGATCTGACGGACGGGATGAGCAGCAAACTGAGGCCGTTTACTGTGATGTAAGGGAAGGTGTCGTCGCTGAGTGAGTGTGTGAGGATACAAGGTGACTAAGACAGAGTTTCTAGTTGATGGGGTGAATTGCAGTTTGCTCTAAACGTATAAAAATGTAATTTAATGCGGACGAGCAGGAAACAGAATCCTATAACTAGTATAGAGCATTAATAGTGTATTGCTTGACGCAGTCACATTGATTAAATATCTAGTCGTTACGTTGCAAAGCGATACGGAATAGAATGAGCAGATTAGGTTGGTAGCAAGGAAGGCGAATGTCCGACTTCGATTTGTTGGGAGAATTGTGGGAAAGTGCAGCTCATCTATAAAGGAGACGGCACGTAGAACGCTAGTGCGGCTCAGTCTCCACTATTGCTCGAGTGTTTGGGATCCCCATCAGGTCGGGTTAAAGAAAGACTTCGACGCAGTTCAAGGATGTACTGCTAGATTTGTTATCGGTAGGTTCAAAATGGCTCTGAACACTATGGGACTTAACATCTGAGGTCATCAGTCTCCTAGCACTTAGAACGACTTAAACCTAACTAATCTAAGGACATCATACACATCCACGTACGAGGCAGGATTCGAACCTGCGACCGTAGCGGTCGCGCGGTTCCAGACCGAAGCGCCTGGAACAACTCGGCCACATCGGCGGGCTCGCTAGGTTCGTTGAGCACTTAAGCATTACGGAGATGCTTCGGGAGCCCAAATTATAGAGAACAGACATTTGGCGCCAACTGCAGACCGATTCTGCTGCCGCCTATGTACATTTCGCATAACGACTATGAAAATGGGAGACATTAGGGCTCGTACGAAGGCTTAAAGAGAATATTTTTCCCTCGCCATGTTTTCCACTGGAAAAGGAAAGGAAATAACTAGTAGTGGTACGTCGTATCTCCCGCCTTGCACCATACTGTAGTTTGCGTGGTATGTATGCAGATGTAACTGGACCAGCACTTTGGAAAACCTTTGGCTGATTTCATGCGATGTTTCACAACAGCTCTCCATAATGCTCAACGATCCCTGTCCATCAGTAAATGAGATCTGCTGGCCGCTATGGCCCAGAGGTTCTAGACACTTCAATCCGGAACCGCGCTGGTGCTACGGTAGCAGGTTCGAAACCTGCCTCGGGCATGGATGTGTGTGATGTCTTTAGGTTAGTTAGGTTTAAGTAGTTCAAAGTCTAGGGGACTGATGACCTCAGATGTTAAGTCCCATAGTGCTTATAGCCATTTGAACCTTTTGAACATGAGATATGCCTGTTTTTGATTTAGCTGTGGTTGTTTCTTCGCTTTTGGCATCACTAAGATAACACCAACGATCATCTAGGGCGGCTTTGGAAACGTTCCCAATGAATTTGTCACTCAGATGAAGTCCAATGACTAGACCACGTTCAGAGCCATTGAGCTCTCCTCAATGACCCATTCTGTAGGGACAGAGTCTCTGCTGACATTACAGTACTCCGCGCCTCCATATTTACTGGTGGGTCCACCTTTCGTGACATCTAGCAGTCAATTCCGCACTACACAGGCGTTTGAGGGTAATCGAATAGTGTAGTTCTGTTTTGTTGTGTGTCGTGTGTTAGTTTAGTTAGGTATAGTTACACGAGACAAGCCATTCATACCCAATGTACCTGAAAGTATCCGATAGTTCAGTAAAACCAGTAACCCGTGTAAACAAAAATACGATGTTGAACTACATTAAAAAAGATGCAGATAGCTTTGTGTAACATGGGAATTAAAATACGATGCAGAACGTTCTCTACTAGATGTATTACGAAGTAATAAAGGAAGTAATGTGACTGTAATATGCAACAAAATACACAGATCAAAAAAAGTTTTGCATCACCTCGGTTCCGAGAGTTTCGGAACCTGTAGAGAAAATTGGAATAGAGATCGACATAAACGTCGTTTCCACCCTTTTTATTGTTCATCAAAACCACACATTGCATGTTGTACCACCATACAGCGAGACCTTCAGACGTGGTGATCCAGACTGCTGTACACACCGGTACCTCTAATACCCAGCAACACGTCCTCTTGCATTGATACGTCCCTGCATTCGTCGTGGCATACTATCCACAAGTTCATCAAGGCACTGTTGGTCCAGATTGTCCCACTTCACAACGACGAATCGGCGTAGATATCTCAGAGTAGTTGGTGGGTCACGTCGTCGATAAAAAGACCTTTTCAATTGATCCCAGGCATTTTCGATAGGATTCAAGTCTGGAGAACATGCTGGACACTCCAGTCGAGCGATGTCGTTATCCTGAAGGAAGTCATTCACAAGATGTGCACGATGGGGGTGCGAATTGTCGTCCATGAAGACGAAAGCCTCTCCAATATGCTGCCGATATGGTTGCACTATCGGTCGGAGGATGGCATTCACGTATCGTACAGCCGTTACGGCGCCTCTCATAACCACGAGCGGCGTACCTCAGCCCCACATAATGCCACCCCAAAACATCAGGAAACCTCCACCCCGCTGCACTCGCTGGACAGTGTGTCTAAGGCGTTGAGCCTGACCGGGTTGCCTCCAAACACGTCTTCGACGATTGTCTGGTTGAAGGCATATGCGACACTCATGGGTGAAGAGAACGTGTTGCCATTCCTTAGCGGTCCATTCAGCATGTTGTTGGGCCCATCTGTATCGCGCTACATGGTGTCGTGTTTGCAAAGATGGACCCCGCCAGGGACGTCGGGAATGAACTTGCGCGTCATGCAGCCTACTGCGCAAAAGATTGAGTCGTAACATGACGTCCTGCGGCTGCACGAAAAGCATTATTCAACATGGTGGCGTTGGTGTTAGTGTTCCTCCGAGACATAATCCGTAGGTGGCGTCATGCACAGCAGTAGTAGCCCTTGGGCGGCCTGATCGAGGCATGTCATCAACAGTTCCTGTCCCTCTGTATCATCTCTGTGTCCGAACAAAATTACTTTGGTTAATTCCGTGACGACTGAACACTTTCCTTGTCGAGAGCCCTTCCTGGCGCAAAGTAACAATGCGGACGTGATCGAGCCGCGGTATTGCCTGTCTAGGCATGGTTGTACTACAGACAACGCGAGCCATACACCTCCTTCCTAGTGGAATGACTGGTACTGATGGGCTGTCGGACCCCCTCCGTCTAATAGGCGCTGCTTATGCATGTTTGCGGGCTTAGTGACATCTATAAACAGTCAAAGGGACTCTGTCTCTGTCTATGGTACAATAGTCAACGTCTATCTTCAGGAGTTCTGGAAACGGGGGTGATGAAAAACATTTTTTGCTGTGTGTACATTAAAACAGGATTCACAATGCTTTGTGTGACACGGGAATTAAAATTTGTTGCAGAACGTTCTCTGCTAGATATATTACCAAGTAATAAAATACGGGCCGGCCGGAGTGGCCGTGCGGTTCTAGGCGCTACAGTCTGTAGCCGAGCGACCCCTACGGTCGCAGGTTCGAATCCTGCCTCTGGCATGGATGTGTGTGATGTCCTTACGTTAGTTAGGTTTAATTTGTTCCAAGTTCTAGGCGACTGATGACCTCAGAAGTTAAGTCGCATAGTGCTCAGAGCCATTTGAACCATATGAACCAATAAAATACGTGATGTGACTGTAATCTGTGACAAAATATGTATGAAGCGATTTACTACGCAGTACAGTTCATCAGGCCATTGTAAGCTACATGAATTCTGTAAGGTGTTGAGGACAGAACAACAACTGTGTTAGCTGTAAATATTTTTGCTTTAATACTGCAATCTTATCCCAGAAATAAACGCATTTACACGGTTTACAATGTGATAATGTTACGACAGTTGTCAAACGAACGCATCTCGTCCTCAGAAAGTCAAATAATCCTAAACACAACAATGGTAAATTTTAACTAGAAGTTTCTTTACAGAATTATTCTTAAGACTACATCATGATGTTGGTCAGTAGTACGATAAATCATCTGATTCCAGTTCAGAGTTCGGTACTATTTAGGATGACAGTCAAGTCTACGGAGGATGGTTAGTTTTGTGACAATTTGAGCAAAAGGTTACCCAAGGCCGCTCGAGTTTACCGTGGATGCAAGCTGGTGAACCAACGAGTTCACGCCTCTGCTCACGGTATTTACCTTAGCAGCTGTTGTCTGCATGGCTGCTCTAGGTCTCTGAAATTCCTATAAAAACTAATTAAACCTTTGCTGATATTTACAGCAGAAACTCCCCCTATGTTTCTCGTTATGCGAGAAAACATGTACTCATCCCTAGTCTTGGAATATGTCGAATATGCAAGTGTATGGCTGGAGCACCGTGCATATTAAAATGCCCTTTCAGTCCTCTCAAGAAAAATTAACTAACTGGCTGGATCGTTTCTCCACAGATGGAGCTCAACGACACTACAGCTAATATCTAGCTGAATGTCAGCTGCAGTGAACGCATTGTTCACACAAATTTCTCCTCTTCATCGTACAGAGCGTTATGCACCCTGTTCTGCACTTGACGCCAGTTCAGAAAAGGGTCCACCAAAATTTCATTCTTGTCTTTCTCGAAGCCGAACTGTCTCCCCACCTGAGTTCTTTCGTTCTCCACGTCATGGCTTTTTTCGACCAATAGGAGCGTTCCTCTTATTTTGTGGAAACTCTCTCCACCAATCGCAATGGCCCTACGATTAAACTGCATCTAAATCTTTGTCACTTTACTCCACCCTAGTTCGTTTCCGGCAATCAGACATTTTGTGCCCTCTCCAGACACCTAAAAGTTACATGCGTACATCACATGTTTACCACTCGCTATTCACGTCATCAACTGTGTCACTGGTTTTTGTTCGTATCCATTTGGAATTCTATAACGCAGTTTCGTAAATTTTCTTTCTGTCTTACTTCTGGTGCTCTTCAGTATGTGTCACCTGTTCTGTCACTGACTCCTGCTGCGGGACGCCCCCAAAGAGTTTTCTTGTGGTGCCTACCTTGGTGCGGCCTCTGCTTCTACCTGTGCCTGCTTCCACATAAAACGTTTCCCCTCGCTGCTTGTCTCACCTTCTGCTCATTGACATGCATTATGTAGGAGCGGTGTGTTATACCATCGATTGAGTGTCATCCCTTTTGCACTACGTACTTGTAGGGAAATCTGCTCATTACTGCTGAGGTAAGTTAGGTCTCATATTCACCTTCCCATTACGATTTATAAAACTCTTATGTAAGGTGCGAAACTGACCATTTATTCTGCCACCTTACAATCGCTGTGTGGACTTTGTCTGCAATGCTAAACAAAAATAAACTGTAATTGAAATATTTTATTATGCCACTCTAAAGTCATATTTTAACAATTTAAAAGTTGGTCATGAAACATAATGTTATGTTGGGCACTAATGACTGTGAGCTGAAATACATATATTTCTACTTTAGGCCCCATCAACATAGAAAGGGTGATTTTTAATGTGTGCATAAAATGAAACGATTTACGGTATGTACCATTTTCTCACAGAAACCAGTACTATGGAACTATCGCTACTTGTCTGCGTTTAACAAACGACAGGTCAGAAAAACATTGAGTCAACTAATTCATAATAATCACGTTATAAACATTTCATGAATCTGCTTAGTCTAAACAAAGAAGTTTGTTTCAGAATGTATGACAGCTGTCAGCAGTAAATCAAGAATACAAGGGTCGAAACTTTAAAAACACAATATCTTTTTCGGATGGTGGCCAGCAGAGGTTCGACGGGCCTTTAACAAATAACGCAACATTTTTCTTTCTGAAAACAGGTTGATTTTATTCAGGATTGCAATGTTGTTGTTGTTGTTGTGGTCTTCAGTCCTGAGACTGGTTTGATGCAGCTCTCCATGCTACTCTATCCTGTGCAATCCTCTTCATCTCCCAGTACCTACTGCAACCTACATCCTTCTGAATCTGCTTAGTGTATTCATCTCTTGGTCTCCCTCTACGATTTTTACCCTCCACGCTGCCCTCCAATACTAAATTGGTGATCCCTTGATGCCTCAGAACATGTCCTACCAACCGATTCCTTCTTCTGGTCAAGTTGTGCCACAAACTTCTCTTCTCCCCAATCCTATTCAATACTTCCTCATTAGTTATGTGATATACCCATCTAATCTTCAGCATTCTACTGAAGCACCACATTTCGAAAGCTTCTATTCTCTTCTTGTCCAAACTATTTATCGTCCATGTTTCACTTCCATACATGGCTACACTCCATACAAATACCTTCAGAAATGACTTCCTGACACTTAAATACGCCATACTATTCCCCACTCATTTGGCTACCAAACCTCATTTTTCAACACAACCCTCCTTCAATGCGACGGTCTTACCCCACCTTACTGTGAGCGCCCTTATGTCTGTCAGTATGGTACCACTCTCATGGTCGCGTCGGATCCAACGAGTGTGTCAACATTACCACCAGCTCAGCAGCGAGGTCTTTGACTGTAATCCGTCCATCACCATGAATAAGAGTGTTGAGTTGGGTTATTTGAGGGAAGAGACCAAACTGCGAGGTCATCGGTCTCATCGTGTTAGGGAAGGACGGGGAAGGACGTCGGCCGTGCCCTTTCAAAGGAACCATCCCGGCATTTGCCTGGAGCGATTTAGAGAAGTCACGGAAAACTTAAATCAGGATGGTCGGACGCGAGATTGAACCGTCGTCCTCCCGAATGAGAGTGTCCTCACGGTCCAACATTGCAAGAGTCACAGCTGTGTGCGACCATTGGGCACGCGGGAGATAGGACAGGTTTGCGGTGACGAGACAGACGTCTTGCCCAACGAGCGACGCGCTATTTTTCGCTGCCACCTCTCCGTATAGAGTCTGCCAGCTCCTACGAACATCTGCGATGTTCTGGTTTTCACCAAAAGAAATTCAATGACAGCTTTCTGCTCGGAATATACCTCTGTACGGACTCCATTTTGAAGGTTACGTATAAGTCCTCCACCTATCGAAACTTCATGAAACTGTAGGGTCTGAAGCGGGAAAGTCTACCGATCTCCCACAAGAAATTCCGCATTTTTTTCAAGCGAAACTGGCACAGAAAAATATGCATTACATATTTAACGCTCCTCGTATTTGCCGAATGATGTCCTTCGTTTCGCGGCTGCCTCTTCCTATCACAGACAATTTTAGAAAGGTCTCACTATACACAAAATGCATTTGACACCAGTTCTTGACTAAACCATTGGCTACAAGAGAAACGTTCCACAAACTTTATTTGCACCTAGTGCAGGTGACGTTTCCGTATGTACTGAAAAGTTTCTAACGTGAGATGAAATTTCGTATGAGAAAAGATGCAAGGAAAAGTATGATAATGGATGATATCGTTGATAATGCTTGGGTAGTGGAATTATTGACAACTACAGGGTAGTCCATTGATCGTGACCGTGCCAAATATCTCACGAAATAAGCGTCAAACGAAAAAACTACAAAGTACGAAACTTTTTTAGCTTGAAGGGAGAAACCAGATGGCACTATGGTTGGTCCGCTAGATGGCGCTGCCATAGGTCAAACGGATGTCAACTACGTTTTTTTTTTTTTTTTTTTTTTTTTTTTTAAATAGGAACCCCCATATTTTATTACATATTCGTGTAATACGTAAAGAAAGATGAATGTTTTAGTTCGACCACTTTTTCCGCTTTGTGATAGATGGCGCTGTAATAGTCACAAACATATGGCTCACAATCTTAGACGAACAGTTGGTAACAGGTAGGTTTTTTAAATTAAAATACAGAAAGTAGGTACGTTTGAACATTTTATTTCGGTTGTTCCAGTGTAATACATATACCTTTCTGTACATATTATTTCTGAGAACGCATGCTATTACAGCATGATTACCTGTAAATACCACATTAATGCAATAAATGATCAAAATGACGTCTGTCAACCTCAATGCATTTGGCAATACGTGTAACGACATTTCTTTCAAAAGCGAGTAGTTCGCCTTCCGTAATGTTCGCACATGCAAGTTGTCAGGCGTTGTCGGTTGATCACGGTGGCAACTATCCTCCAGCTTTCCCCACAGGAAGAAATCCGGGAACGTCAGATCCGGTGAACGTGCTTCGACGACCAATCCACCTGACATGAAATACGCTATTCAATACTGCTTCAACCGCACGCGAGCTATATGCCGGACATCCATCATCTTGGAAGTAGATCGCCGTTCTGCCATGCAGTGAAACATCTTGCAGTAACATCGGTAGAGCATTACGTTGGAAATGAGCATACATTGCACCATTTAGATTGCCATCGATAATATGGGGGCCAATTATCCTTCCTCCCATAATGCCGCACCATACTTTAACAGGATAAGGTCGCTGATGTTCCACTCGTCGCAGCCAACGGGGATTTTCCGTTGCCCAATAGAGCATATTATGCCGGTTTACGTTACCGCTGTTGGTGAATGACGCTTCGTCGCTAAATAGAACGCGTCCAAATAATCTGTCATCTTCCCGTAATTTCTCTTGTGGCCAGTGGCAGAACTGTACACGACGTTCAAAGTCGTCGCCATACAATTCCTGGTGCATAGAAATTCTCAACACCGACGTTTTTGAAATTCCAGATTCTCGAGCATTTTGTCTACTACTGATGTGCGGATTAGCCGCGACAGCAGCTAAAACATCTACTTGGGCATCATCATTTGTTGCAGGTCGTGGTTGACGTTTCACATGTGGCTGAACACTTCCTGTATCCTTAAATGACGTAACTATCCGGCGAACGGTCCGGAAACTTGGATGATGTCGTCCAGGATAACCGAGCAGCATACATAGCTCACGCGCGTTGGGCATTTTGATCACAATAGCCATACATCAACACGATATCGACCTTTTCCCCAATTAGTAAACGGTCCATTTTAACATTGGTAATGTATCACGAAGCAAATACCGTCCGCACTGGAGGAATGTTGCTTGATACCACGTACTTACACGTTTGTGACTATTACAGCGCCATCTATCACAAAGCGAAAAAAGTAGTCCAACTAAAACATTCATCTTTCTTTACGTACTACACGAATATGTAATAAAAATGGGGGTTCCTATTTAAAAAAAAAAAAAAAAACAGTTGATATCCGTTTGACCTATGGCAGCGCCATCTAGCGGGCCAACCATAGCGCCACCTGGTTTCCCTTTCAAGCTAGACGAGTTTCGTTCTTTGTAGTTTTTTCGTTTGATGCTTATTTCGTGAGATATTTGACGTGGTCACTGTCAATGGACCACCCTGTATATAATTTTTGGAACTGGGTATCATATGAATAAGGTAAAATTTTCTAAATACAAAATCTTTCTTTTACTAAACATGTGCCTCCTAATAGTCAGAGTCTATAGTAGTTAGAATGTTTTTATTTAGCTGGCCGTTATTGCTACTTGCTGTAGTTCGTGTTATGAAGATTTTCTTTGAGGTAAGTGACTTATGAAAAAGAATTGGGTTTCCACTATCGGGATTCGTGACTGAAATGAATTTAGGCAATTAAGAGTTGGAGGTAGTTTCATATTTCTTTACTTTCATAGTTTTTCGATTTGTATTACTTTTAGGACTTCTTACAATTCAGGGCCATTCTTTTGTGTTAATTATTGGAAGTCATGTTGTCAATGTAAAGCAGTCAGACTGCGTTCAGCTTGTATATTGTGGGTAATAAATGTATAGGTTATTTTATCAGGGAAAATTTTGTTGGTCAGTGTTTAAAAAAAATTAAATCCTTAGTTGCAAGTTATCGTTTATAAATTATTGTGACTCGTTACAGTGTGTCTTGTGGTTCGTCGACAATTGATTTACTTACGCAGTTATTCCACCTGGACAGATTATTGCTTTCATGTTCTCTCTTACTTCTATCCAGACATCCTTAGCTAGTCAGTATTACAATTTGTATAGTACATGAGCAACATACTGGAATGAAATGAAATTGTAAGATGGCATTACTGAGCGTGAGACCCCGCCTGGATTTGTTTCGCCGTATAATGGTTCAAATGGCTCTGACCACTATGTTACTTAACATCTGAGGTCATCAGTCCCCTAGAACTTAGAACTACTTAAACCTAACTAACCTAAGGACATCACACACATCCATGCCTGAGGCAGGATTCCAACCAACAAGACTGAAGCGCCTAGAACCGCTCTGCCACACCGGCCGGCGCCGTATAATGATGGTGATAAATAATTAACAGAACTTTCAGTCTCTAGGGTGTAAGTGCATATACTTTTACTGCTGAATGAGGACCACGTCCTTACTTACGTCATTTGCAGAACAATAAGTATAGCTATTATAAGTCCTATGTATTCAGGTTGTAGTTGATTTAGAAGAGATAGGGGACCCAGTACCAGAATCAGAATTTAAAACAGCTTTGGAGGACTTAAGATCAGATAAGGCAGAAGGAATAGATAACATTACTCAGAATTTCTAAAATCATTGGGGGAAGTGGCAACGAAACAACTATTCACGCAGGTGGATAGAATGTATGAGTCTGGCGACATACCATCTGTCATTCGAAAAAATATCATCCACACATTTCCGAAGACTGCCCGAGCTGACAAGCGTGAGAAATATTGCACAATCAGCTTAACAGCTCATGCATCCAAGTTGCTGACAAGAATAATGTACAGAAGAATGGAAAAGAAAACTGAGGACGTGTTGGATGACGATCAGTTTAGATTTAGGAAATGTAAAGGCACTAGAGAGGTAATTCTGACGTTGCGGTTGATAATGGAAGAAACACTAAAGAAACTTCAAGATACGTTCATAGGATTTGCCGACCTAGAGAAAGCGTTCAACAATTTAAAACTGTAAGATGTTTGAAGTTCCGAGAAAAATAGGGGTAAACCCAGAGGAATAATAAGAGCGAATGACCAAGAACGTCGTGTTCGGATTAAAAAGGGTGTAAGACACGGATGTTGTCTTTCGCCCCTACAGTTCAATCTATACATCGAAGAAGCAATGATGGAAATAAAAGAAAGGTTCAGGATTGGAATTAAAACTTAGTGTGGAAGGACATCAATAACATGATTCGCTGATGGCACTGTTATCCTCAGTGAAAGTGAAGAAGATCTACAGGATCTGCTGAATGGAATGGACAGTGTAATGAGTACAGAATATGGATTGAGGGTAAATCGAAGAAAGAAAAAAGTAATTAGAAGTAGCAGAAATGAGAACACTGGGAAACTTAACATCAGGATTGATGGTCACAAAGTCGATGAAGTTAAAGAACTCTACTATCTAGGCAGCAAACTAACCTTAACACACTGGACTCCCATTCGGGAGGACGACGGTTCAATCCCGTCTCCAGCCATCCTGATTTAGGTTTTCCGTGATTTCCCTAAATCGTTTCAGGCACATGCCGGGATGGTTCCTTTGCAAGGGCACGGCCGATTTCCTTCCCAATCCTTCCCTACCCCGAGCTTGCGCTCCGTCTCTAATGACCTCGTTGTCGACGGGACGTTAAACACTAACCACCACCACCACCAGCAAACTAACCAATGACGGATGGAGCAAGGAGGGCATCAAAGCAGACTATCACTGGAAAAAGGGCATTCCTGGCCAAGAGAAGTCTAGTAGTATCAAAACTAGGCCTTAATTTGAGGAAGAAACTTCTCAGAACGTACATTTGTAGCACAGCATTGCATGGTAGTGAAAGATGGGCACTGGGAAAACGAGAACAGAAGAGAATCGAAGCATTCGAGATGTGATTCTACAGACGAATGTTGAGAATTAGATAGGTTGATAAAGAAAGGAATGAGGAGGTTCTGCGCAGAATCTGAGAGGAGAGGGATATGTGGAAAACATTGACAACGAGAAGGGACAGGATTATAGGAAATGTATCAAGACATCAGGGAACATCTCTCTGTGGTACTAGAGGGAGCTGTAGAGGGCAAAAACTGCAGAGGAAGCCGGAGATGAGAATACATCCAGCAGATAATTTAGGATATAGGTTGCGAGTGCTACTTTGAGATGAAAAGGTTGGTATGGGAATAGAATTCGTGGCGGCCAGCACCAAACCAATCAGAAGTGTGATAACTCAAAAAAAAAGCACTTCCTTGTACGTGTGGCACAAGTATGCCATGAAATCTATTTTCCCCTGGGAAGCAGGAAAAGGGGTTGAAATGCTGGCGCATGTACGGCAAGTACTGTCAGGCGTAGTCAACTTTGTGACGTAGTTGCTACCACAGTGCATGAAACAACCATGCGGAAAATATCAAGTTGTAAAATTTATGACCTTTTTATGGGAAGACTGTTCGATGCAAAGAAAAAAAACAACCAACAATCTGATGTGTTCACATAATAATGTACCACATACAGGGTGTTTCATAAATGACCGGTATATTTGAAACGGTAATAAAAACTAAACGAGCAGCGATAGAAATACACCGTTTTTTGCAATATGCTTGGGACAACAGTACATTTTCAGACAGACAAACTTTCGAAATTACAGTAGTTACAATTGTCAACAACAGATGGCGCTGCGGTCTGGGAAACTCTATAGTACGATATTTTCCACATATTCACCATGCGTTGCAATAATATGGCGTAGTCTCTGAATGAAATTACCCGAAATCTTTGACAACGTGTCTGGCGGAATGCCTTCACATGCAGATGAGATGTACTGCTTCAGCTGTTCAATTGTTTCTGGATTCTGGCGGTACACCTGGTCTTTCAAGTGTCCCCACAGAAAGAAGTCACAGGGGTTCATGTCTGGCGAATAGGGAGGCCAATCCACGCCGCCTCCTGTATGTTTCGGATAGCGCAAAGCAATCACACGATCATCGAAATATTCATTCAGGAAATTAAAGACGTCGGCCGTGCGATGTGGCCGGGCACCATCTTGCATAAACCACGAGGTGTTCGCAGTGTCGTCTAAGGCAGTTTGTACCGCCACAAATTCACGAAGAATGTCCAGATAGCGTGATGCAGTAATCGTTTCGGATCTGAAAAACGGGCCAATGATTCCTTTGGAAGAAATGGTGGCCCAGACCAGTACTTTTTGAGGATGCAGGGACGATGGGACTGCAACATGGGGCTTTTCGGTTCCCCATATGCGCCAGTTCCGTTTATTGACGAAGCTGTCCAGGTAAAAATAAGCTTCGTCAGTAAACCAAATGCTGCCCACATGCATATCGCCGTTATCAATCCTGTGCACTATATCGTTAGCGAATGTCTCTCGTGCAGCAATGGTAGCGGCGCTGAGGGGTTGCCGCATTTGAATTTTGTATGGATAGAGGTGTAAACTCTGGCGCATGAGACGATACGTGGACGTTGGCGTCATTTGGACCGCAGCTGCAACATGGCGACCGGAAACCCGAGGCCGCTGTTGGATCACCTGCTGCACTAGCTGCGCGTTGCCCTCTGTGGTTGCCGTACGCGGTCGCCCTACCGTTCCAGCACGTTCATCGTCACGTTCCCAGTCCGTTGAAATTTTTCAAACAGATCCTTTATTGTATCGCTTTTCGGTCCTTTGGTTACATTAAACCTCCGTTGAAAACTTCGTCTTGTTGCAACAACACTGTGTTCTAGGTGGTGGAATTCCAACACCAGAAAAATCCTCTGTTCTAAGGAATAAACCATGTTGTCCACAGCACACTTGCACGTTGTGAACAGCACACGTTTACAGCAGAAAGACGACGTACAGAATGGCGCACCCGCAGACTGCGTTGTCTTCTATATCTTTCACATCACTTGCAGCGCCATCTGTTGTTGAAAATTGTAACTACTGTAATTTCGAAAGTTTGTCCGCCTGAAAATGTACTGTTGTCCCAAGCATATTGCAACAAACGGTGTATTTCTATCGCTGCTCGTTTAGTTTTTATTGCCGTTTCAAATATACCGGTCATTTTTGAAACACCCTGTATGAAAACATCTGCACTTATACCCTAAACAGTATAGTGATGAAGATACACTGATCAACCAGAATATTATGACCATCGACTTACTATCGACATAAACCCGTCTAGGCGACAGCAATGTCAGCTGGCGAGATACGACTGCTAGTCAGACACATGGACGATGCACGTAGTGTCAGTGCGGTTGCTGTCTGTGTGTAGAATGGGCAAGGCGCGCGATCTATTTGAGTTGACTGAGGGCAAGCTGTGATGACCCGGAGGCTTGGCATGAGCATTTCGGAAACTACACGACCGTCGGGTGTTCGAAAAGTGCTGTGGGGAAACCAAGGTGAAACCACATTCAGACGTCGTAAGGTTGGGCAGCCATCCATTATTACAGATGTCAGAGGTCTTAGGCTGAGCAGACTGTTAAAACAGGATAGGTGCCGAACTGTGGCGGAGATAACAACAGACCTTAATGCTGGGCGGAGTACAAGAGGGTCTGAACACACACACACCACGTCATCGGAACTAAGACTGAAACTGACATGTGACCATCGGCACTGGACTTTGGCGCAATGGCAAAGCATTGCATGGTCTGATGAATCCCGATACCTTATTCATCGTACCGATGGGAGGCCGCGAATCTGCCATCTTCCAGCAGAACAGCTCCTTGACACCTGTACTACGGGACAGAGGCAAGCGGGCAGCGGCTCCCTTGTGCTCTGAGGAATATTCACGTAGGCATCCATAGGTCCAGAGGAGCAAGACACTGTGATGGCCAAGGGGTATCATACACTGGTTACAGAACACATACACCCCTTATTGACGATCTTGTTTCCTCAGGGCAGTGGCATTTTTTAACAGGATGATACGCCATGTCAAAAGGCCAGGAGTGTGATGGGGTTCGAGGAACACAGTGGCCAGTTCTGTTTCATGTGTTGGCCGTCTGACTCTCCAGATCCGAATCCGATCGAACACATCTGTGATGTGAGTGAATGTGGCGTCAGTGCTCATCACCACCTTCCCCAGAATTTAGGGGAATTAGGTGACTTGTGTGTGTAGATGTGGTGCCAACACCCTGCAGCACCTGTGAAGCCCTCATTGCTTCCATGCCACGACGCATCGCTGCTGTTATCCGTGCCAAAGGAGGGCGTAGTAGCTATTAGGTAGGTTATCATAACGTTATGGCTTATATATGGTGTATATTGAATATAAGTTTTATTTTCAATGTGTTAGGCAATTTCCTCATTGTGTTCATGTCGAATGTGGCTAACAACATCTATCAGTAGAGTGTAGTAGAAGTACAGAAATATCTACGTGGGGGAAGAAGGTTGCTGGTAAGACAAAGAAGGAGACAAAATAAGCCAAAGTTAGCAGATGAAACGGAAGGTAGAAGTCAAAAATAGAAAGCGATGGGAAAAGTATGGACAGTTTACATTGTGACAGAGGTTCTGTTTTCCTGCAGGAGAACAGAAAGAAGAGTCTGGTACATATTACACTGAGGGATAGGTTATGCTGATGGTAGTCTTCTATTAAATTCAGAATGGTTACAGGGTGGTTTGTCCGCCAATAGTAAGGATGACATGGAGAAGGAGGTGGAGAGTAATGTTACGCAAAGGTACAAAAAAGACGGAAGGAAGAAAGGATTTAATGTCCTGACGACTTCGAGGCCAGTGGAGACGGAGCACAGGATCTTTCCAGGATGGGGAGAGAAGGAACCGTTCCCGACATCTGCCTGTAGCGATTTAGGGAAACAAGGAATGGAAGATTTGAAATATCGGCAAAGGTACACCGAAGATCCTGCATGTATCCTATTTCATACTGCAGTTATAGACAGATGATAGGTATTTGATACGTAAGAAGATGTGCTGAAGACGCAAGTGACTAATAAAACGATGAAGCAAAGAGAGAGTATGAAAATCACATACCCTCTGTGGGCACATGCAACCTAACTCAGTACAAGCAGTACGAGGCGTTTTCGGAATGTATGGTCCGATTAAGCGGAAAATGGAAACCACTGTGAACTCCGGTTGAACTTTTCACAGTGTGCAGTGTCCTTAGTTTGCCTGTCGATCGCTTCACGTCGCTCTTTTCAGTTAAGAGCGCAAAGTGATCACATAGAAACGCCTAAAACAACAGCGTCTCCCGCCAAGTATGTGGATCTGGTGAGAGATTTAGCCTGAAGATATGTACCTCACATAACAAACACGTCGTGCGTTTCTTTCTTCAAGACAATTTTCAGCCGCATACTGGAGGGCAATGAAGACGCTCCTGCAGCGTTTTCGATGGGAAGTGTTCGATCACCGAAAATACAGCCCTAAATTGGCTCCCTCTATTGTTCATCTCTGCTCACATGAACCGCTGGCTACAAAGCCAACATTTTGGGACAAACAACAAAAGGCAGACCAGCGTAGAGAATTGGCGGAAAGCACAGGCAGCTGCTATCTGTGACGGGGGTACCGGAAAGTTTGTACGACGCCACGACAAATGTATTAAGTCCGAGCGGCGACTACCTAGAGAGGTAGCTGGAACATGTGGCTAACTGTTGCAAATAAAAAGTTGATTTTCACTGTAGTTTTCATTTCGCGACCGATCGGACCATACTTTCCGAACAGACTTCATATTGATGTGATTAAACAACCAAATGTTTTACACGTGTATTACCCAAGTACTAGCTAAGCCATCCGGAGTTTTCACTGTTGGAGCCCACACTGAACGACATCGTGGCAGTAAAAATCTCACTGTTCAGCTCGCAGGCACGGACACAGCCTACTTAAGTATGGTTATGCGCAAAGTTTAGGCGCTCTGTTTGGAAGTCTTCGGTCAAAGTGAGACAGGGACGATGAGGAGCGCGTGCAAGCAAGCAGGCCTTCTACTTAGCCCTTGTTTACAAGACGGCGGGCGCGCTGGGCAGGGAAATGCCGGCGGTGATGTCCTAGGGACGGCCAGGCCCCCACGCCATTATACACCAGCCTCTCTCGGCCAGTCGTCAAGGGAATGCAAATATTTGAGGGCGCAGATGTGAAATATTCTGTTGAGGCTATGAGCGGCCGAGTGTTTCGGCGCAAATATTGACGCTGGCTGGCCTGATATGACCCCTCCCTCCGTCCCTCCCCCTTTCCCGCCTGTCGTCGACGCCGTGGGCCCTAGTTCGTAGTTCCCGCCTGACCGCCTCAAAGAGGTAATAAAGACAGACCAGGCTGCACTGCATTGCCGAGAGTACGACTCCAGCAGGAGCGGCGCAGCAAAGGCCGCACAGCTTCCGCTCTAGTGCATACAGTATAATGGTACGACAGTCTTTGTAGCTACGTGTACCTGTTACTCTTCTTGGTTACGTATGTGTTTCTGGCTGCAGTGCCCAGCGTTGCAAGTGATGTTTAATATCTGCCACGTAAAGTGACTGGCACGATACTTTTTTTACTAATACTCACAGACAATGCAAGCCGTTTGGGAAATTGCAACCCCTTCAAATGGAAGGGCTTGTTTAAATCACTGGGTGTCAACGAAATGCCACTCTATCTCCACCCAGTTGTTCATTAGGAGATTGTGTACAAATATGGAGTAAATCGGCCAAGAACTCTCAGTGATTTTCTGACACAACTCTTCCTCTTTACAAACATATATGTTTCAGGTCAAATTACGAAATGTCATGTAGACTGTGATCTTCCTCTTGTGTTGAAGGTAAAGTGTGCAAAATTTCATCAAGATCGGGCACTCTTCGTTATAGATATACACTACTGGCCATTAAAATTGCTACAACAAGCAGAAATGCAGATGATAAAAGGGTATTCATTGGACAAATATATTATGCTAGAACTGACATGACATTACATTTTCACGCAATTTGGGTCATAGATCCTGAGAAATCAGTACCCAGAACAACCACCTCTGGCCGTAATAACGGCCTTGATACGCCTGGGTCTTGAGTCAAACAGAGCTTAGATGGCGTGTACAGGTACAGCTGCCCATGCAGCTTCAACACGATATCACAGTTCATCAAGAGTATTATGACGAGCCAATTGCTCGGCCACCATTGACCACACGTTTTCACTTGGTGAGAGATCTGGAGAATGTGCTGGCCAGGGCAGCAGTCGAACATCTTCTGTATCCAGAAAGGCCCGTACAGGACCTGCAACATGCGGTGGTGCATTATCCTGCTAAAATGTAGGGTTTCGCAGGGATCGAATGAAGGGTAGAGCCATGGGTCGTAACACATCTGAAATGTAACGTCCACTGTTCAAAGTGCCGTCAATGCGAACAAGAGGTGACCGAGACTTGTAAGCAATGGCACCCCATACCATTACGGCGGGTGATACGCCAGTATGGCGATGACGAATACACGCTTGCAACAATGTGCGTTCACAGCGATGTCGCCAAACACGGATGCGACCATCACAATGCAGTAAACAGAACCTCGATTCATCCGAAAAAATGACGTTTTGCTATTCGTGCACCAAGGTTCGTCGTTGAGTACACCATCGCATGCGCTCCTGTCTGTGATGCAGCGTCAAGGGTAACCGCAGCCATGGTCTCCGAGCTAATAGTCCATGCTGCTGCAAATGTCGTCGAACTGTTCGTGCGGATGGTTGTTGTCTTGCAAACGTCCCCATCTGTTGCCTCAGGGATCGAGACGTGGCTGCACGATCCGTTACAGCCGTGCGGATAAGATGCCTGTCATCTCGACTGCTAGTGATACGAGGCCGTTGGGATCCAGCACGGCGTTCCGTATTACCCTCCGGAACCCACGGATTCCATATTCTGCTAACAGCCATTGGGCCTCGACCAACGCGAGCAGCAATGTCGCGATACGATAAACCGCAATCGCGATAGGCTACAATCCGACCTTTATCAAAGTCGGGAACGTGATGGTACGCATTTCCCCTCCTTCAACGAGGCATCACAACAACGTTTCACCAGGCAACGCCGGTCAACTGCTGTTTGTGTATGAGAAATCGGTTGGAAAAGTTACTGATGTCAGCACGTTGTAGGTGTAGCCACCGGCGCCAACCTTGTGTGAATGCTCTGAAAAGCTAATCATTTGCATATCACAGCATCTTCTTCTTGCGGTTAAATTTCGCTTCTGTAGCACGTCATCTTCGTGGTGTGTAGCAATTTCAATGGCCAGTAGTGTAGAAAATTTATTGACGCATTTGTTTCACCTTCCAAGATTAGGATCCATCACATTTAGAGACATATACATAGAGAGTTAATGTCACAGAGTGTGCAGTAGTGAGTTGTACATAGCAATAATAATAATAACATATGTTACTGAAATGTAAGGAGTAGTAAGCATTGAAAGGAAAGTTGAAAGAATGGAAGAAATATGTAGAGGAGGTATACAGGGTGTTTATTTTAACTGAAGACGTTGAAACATCTCGAAAACTACACATCTGTTCAAAAAAATTTATGTTTCCAATTTGTTTGTCTCGGTGGAGGACACACTACCCGCCACGCCATTCCGTGCGTAGGTGGCTGGGGGCAACTTTGAAATCTTCAATGGGAACCGTCTTTTTTAATTGCAGATTGCGATTCTACGGCAAAATCTACGTACGTTTTTTTCTGAAGCATTTTCTTCGTTTCGCCACAGATGGCACTGTAATCGGAGGAGTAAAAATGGGTACACAATCGTAATTCACGACATCCTGCTCAATGGCCCTTGAATATCTAAAGGCATGTGACTTTCCTCCATGCTGCGAGGGTGTGACAAGCCAGTATTTAATCATAAATTCTAATTGGAAACCGCATTAGTAACGTTGTATTCCTCCGACATATCGAATAGGGGACTATTCGATGCGCCACGGTGGCCGTGGGGCGAACTACAACGTATCATAACAGTACACTGTGACCGGTGCTCACGTATCGAGCAGACGTAGAACAGACAGAGACTCTAAATACTACAGTACTTGCGCAGTGTTTATTGGCTGCGCACACACCTATCATTTGGAGAACAGACGTGCAAGTGGACGATGAGTGTTGCGACCACAAAAGAAAAAACTGAAATTATTCTGGTTTACGGAGAATGCAGGAGAAATACTGAGGCGTATGCTGAACGTTTTCCTGAGAAAGCTCTCTCTCGCTCGTTCTCTTACGAGGATGTGAACGCATTTATGTCTGATGGCAGCGTGCAGACGACAAAAGGAACTGAAGGAAATGTGTTACAGGAGAAGCTAACGAAATAGCTGTACCAGCGGCAGTGCACCACCTCAGACAGATAAGTCCCGGGAAATTACACTGCGATTCCGGTATGTCCGTTGGTACTATTGTCTTAGTTTTGCATCGTCGTATCCATCATCATCAAGGGATCGCCAATTTAGTATTAGAGGGAAGCATGGAGGGTAAGAATCATAGAGGGACACCAAGAGATGAATACACTAAGTAGATTTAGGAGGATGTAGGTGGTAGTAGTTACCCGGAGATGAAGAGGCTTGCACAGGATAGATTAGCGTGGAGAGCTGCATCAAACCATTCTCTGGACTGGAGCCGCTTGGGATTAGCCGAGCGGCCTAAGGCGCTGCAGTCATGGACTGTGAGGCTGGTCCCGGCGGAGGTTCGAGTCCTCCCTCGGGCATGGGTGTGTGTGTTTGTCCTTAGGATAATTTAGGTTAAGTAGTGTGTAAGCTTAGGGACTGATGACCTTAGCAGTTAAGTCCCATAAGATTTCACACACATTTGAACATTTTTGATCTCGACTGGAGACCACAACAACAACAAAGGCCTAAAAGGAGCTAAATAGGGCTTACACAAAAAAGAAGGGGCTAAAGAAGACATTTTGCTACAAAACAGGATTTTTAAATAGAATTTATGATCTAGTCGTATGGGAAAAATATGTGAATTTGCACATTAAGAGAGAAGACATAATTAATAGTTTATATTCTGTCGTGATATCAAGAATGTGTGGCACAATGTCGCTTGTCTTTATAACTCTATAACGCCTCACAACGCTACTGCATTGGTGATATTTGAGTCTACTTATTTCTTTAATTTGGGAGTTTTGAGAAATATAGCCTGCACTGAGATCGACATTGTGTATGACACATTGTCGCGACGTAAATACATCCACACCTCACTTCACCTGTCCAGCCTCAACTTAAATGCCATTGGATAATAGGGAGGTATATTTAAGAAACAAATCAGTAACGCATGGATCTATTCATTTTTATATGTAAGTAGTAAAGTCACGAGGTGTGTCGACTGGCACTGAGTAGATTGCTTTAAGGGTAATTTGATCATCATGAAAAATTGGCCCTTTCCATCTTTGTATTGGGGAAGCCTCAAATTTCATAACTGGTGGCCGATAAATTTTTCAAAAGCCCGCCAAAAAATAACTACACAGAGGTTATTTTTATCATTCATTTTGTCTTCCAGTCTTCTTGCTAGTCCTCTTCTCTCAGTTTTTCAAACCTAAATTTATAAGAGGTGATCGGAAACTTTCCACTTGAGAGCGCCGCTACTGTGCTTATGCAACGTAGCGGGACACCAATGCGGGTATATAAGCACCAACATGTACGTGTGCTGTTAGTGTGGCATTCGTGTATGTACTATGTGCGTGAAGTAAATGCTGAAACGTGAACTATGGCGACATTAATACCAAATGTCCCCAAACAGGACCAGCATGCTTTTACTACTTTCTTGATTGCCGAAGGACGAACGAAGCCGACCGCCATCGGAGAATGAAGAATGTACAATCGCTAGCATGTCAGCCTGAAACCACCGTTATGGAATGGTGCGCCAAGCTTCAGATGGTCGCGATTCAGGGTGTTGGTCTATCTGAGAGATCACCCGCATCTGTTACGGAAAACTACGAGCGAGAGGTTAATGATGCGGTTGGGATGGATCAAGACATAACAATTAGTGCGTTAGCAAAATGTCCCGACGTCAGCTTCGGTAGTGTGCAACACATTATTCGGCAAGCAATGGATACCAAACGAAGAATTGCGAACAGAAAGCAAACCGGAGGGCTGTTTGCCCGAAGCACCTGAAGCTACTGAATGTTGGAGGCAACACATTCTTTGTGCGCATAGTTTCAGGCGTCTAAGGCAGGTGGCAAAACTAAGAACCGGAGTGCAAAGCGTTGATGATACATTGTTGTCTTCAACACCCCTTCGTCCCAAGAAGTTCAAGAGTCAGCCATCTGTTCAACCTGTTATTTGGTTGCTAGAGCCCATTTAAGGAACATGATGTCTCTTTCACTGGGTAATGGCACTGCACAACCATGGAGAAATTACGGCGTATAATTCAGGGGACTCGTCCTGTAAAACTGCTACAAGGGGTGCTGCTGCTTCACGATAATGCACGTCCCCATATCGAAAATGTCGTAATGTACAAGGGTTATTCGGAAAGTAAGGTCCGATCGGTCGCGAAATGGAAACCACAGTGAAAACAAAAACTGTTTTATTTGCAACATTTAGCTATAACTTCCAGCTAATTATCTATATCGTCACCGATCCTACTTAAACATTTGTCGTAGCGTTGTACCAACTTTCCAATGCTTTCGTCGTAGAAGGCAGCCGCCAGTGCTTACCGCAAAATTCACTACGCTGGTCTACAGCTCTTTGTATGTGCCAAAATGTTGTCTTCATAGCCAGCGGTTCATGTGAGCAGAGATGAAATTCAAAGGGAGCCAATTACGAGCTGCATTGCGGGTGATCAAACACTTCCCATCGTAAACGCTGCAGGAGCGTCTTCATTGCCCCTGCAGAATGCGGCTGAGAATGTCTTGAAGAAGGAGACGAGTGACAGTTATGTTATGTCGGCTGCATAGCTTCAGGAGAAATTTCTCACCAGGCGCTCGTACTTGGTGGAAGACATTAGGCATCTTTACGTGCTCACTGTGCGTTCAGAACTGAAAAGATCGACGTAACCTGATCGACGGACGTACTAACAACACTGACCAACACGTCAGTGCAAAACGTCATCAGATTTTCACTGTGGTTTCCATCTCGCGACCGATCGCACCTTACTTTCCGAATAGCCCTCGTAAAAGATACGACAACTCAAGCGAGATACACTCGAAAACCCGACCCGTAGTCCTGATCTCATCCCTGCGATTACCACGGCATCACTCCCTTGAAATAAGTCTTTGAAAAGTCAACGATACCCATCGGACGGTGTTGTGTAGCAGGTAGTTAAAGACTTCTTCAAGCAGCAGGACATGCTGTTTTAGCTAACAGTTGTTTTCAACCTGGTGCGTTGGTGGGACGATTTTCTCGATGCTCGCGGCGGTTTTGCCTGATCGCCATACCGATTCTGGACTGTACAGCCTTTCAGCGGAACTTTTATGATCGTCCTTTGTAAAATTAAACAACTAACATGCATATGTGATTCAACTGAAGTTTATATTGTACATGACCACGATCTTACTTTTCAGTTAGCGCCGTCTTCATAGTGTTCATTTGTTTAGGTAATAGATTCAAAAAAGACATATTTTCTTCAACGCAAAGTTTCCGCAGCTCACACTATGCCCGCCATTAGGAAGAAAAACAGACAACAGACTTAACCATTAGCTTCTTCTGTCATAAATATTGCAGTGGAAAGCTTTCATCTAGAATTGTGTGAGGCTTTAGTGTCGGCTAATGTGTCACGGCATCTGCTAAAGAAAAACACTTTTTAAGGGGTTCCTGCAATATAGCAGATAAGTCGAATTCGTGCAGAAATTATTTGAAACAGATAAATGAAAAGGCTGTTGCAGGTGTTAAAACGGAAATTTATGAGCACTGTATCTGACATCTATGGCAGAACTTCCACCCTGCAAAAAATGTACTGAGAGACAGTAGAAAAATTTTCAGAATATACAGTTTAGAAACGTGGTTACCGCTGCGCCACGACGCTGTACGAAATTATTAATCGTAGAGAGTATTTCACCGCAACGGTTTATTTTAACTGTCAATTTTCTCGACAACGGCTGAGAAGTGCATCTTGGTGCTTTGCCACATTACACCTCTGGCCATGAGCTTTTATTATGCGCAGTATGAATCGAATCTGACTTTCACGATTGGCGGCCTCCCATTGTCAGTAGAACAGCTGTATGTCTGGATAATGGACTGATTTAGCTGGAGGTGTAGGTTAGAATGGAATGTGACAATTTGGATGTGAGTTGGCAAAGTCAACGAACCTTACAGTGGAAAAGGTTTCTGTGGTGACAGACTGACCTGTAGCGTAACCTGAGTTCTAGGTTAGGTTGGAAAGCAATAATTTGGTTGTAAGCTGGCGAAGCGAACGAATCTGACAGCAGAAAAGGTTTCTGTGGTGACAGGCTGATCTGTAGCTATTTGGAGAATAAATGTGGTGTCACCGCCAGACACCACACTCGCTAGGTGGTAGCTTTAAATCGACCGCGGTCCATTAGTACATGTCGGACCCGCGTGTCGCCACTGTCAGTGATCGCAGACCGAGCGCCACCTCACGGCAGGTCTCGAGAGACTTACTAGCACTCGCCCCAGTTGTACGGACGACTTAGCTAGCGATGCAACACTGACGAAGCCTCGTTTACTTGCAGAGAAGATAGTTAGAATAGCCTTCAGCTAAGTCAATGGATACGACCTAGCAAGGCGCCATAGCAATTGATAGTTATCGTATGAAGCATGTCTCATCAAGAACGATGTATACAAATGATGGATTAAAGTTAAGTATTCCAGCAGCTACGTACTTTTCTTTATAGCATTCATTACGTATCCTGTTTCAGACCTCACGCCATCCTGCGTGAGCTTATAGCGTGCATTTCGGCCTTCTCCAGCAATATAACAATAATAATGCGTATTTTTCATTTGGTAGTTTCTAGCGTTTTTAACAGATACCGTTAGTTATAGTTCTCGGTTATGATTCGATTTAGTGTCCAACAGATCGTATACAGTATTTACAAATTCGTAATGAAATGATCATAACAGAAACAGTGAACTGTCGTTGAATCTAAGATTGTTGCAGGCCACTTCTTTCGTGGATGAATTAGATTTCCCCCAGCTTCTTCCAGTGAATCCCTATCTGGCATCTGGTTTTACCGTAATTAGATTTATGTGGTCATTTGACTTTAGATCGCTTCGGATAGTTAATTATAGGTATTTAAACGAAATTTGGCAAGTTGTGGTAAGTTCTATGGGACCAAACTTCTGAGGTCATCGGTCCCTAGGCTTACACACTACTGAATCTAACTTAAACTAACGCTAAGGCCAACACACACACCCATGCCCAAGGGAGGACTCGAACCTCCGATGGGGGCAGCCGTGCGAACAGTGGCAAGGCACCTGAGACCGCACGGTTACCCCGCGCGACTTTTTAAACGAAGTATATGTCTCCAGGCACTTATCGCCAATGGCGTAGCCGAACAGCAATGGATTTCTTCGCCTATTCGTACACAGTGTGCTATAATTCACTTAGTTCTTAGGGTCCTGCCAGTCTCTGTACTACTAATCGACTCTCCCCGACATTTCTACATTCCGCTCACAGTCTTCTGACGTTGCAGTAAAATCGTCTGCGTGTAGCCTCATTGAGCTTCTGACGTTAGCCACCTCTGTTTATAGTAGACTCTTTTACAGATTTTCTTTCTCCGGAAACGTCATAATGCGTGAATATAAAACCAGTTACACAATTCTACCACACGCAGTCGCCAGTAATATAGGCCTATATATATGTGCATCTTCCCGACGAACCCTCTTGAATGCGGGAACGACCTGCGCTTCTTTTCCAATCGCTTGATACCCTCACTTGCTACAGCGACCTACAACAAACAGGTACTTGAAGGGATGTGAGTAGTCTGTGTAGAATGTCGCACTATCTCATACAGCCACAATTTGTTTCCTCTGCTGAGCGATTTCAGTTGATTTTCTATTTCGTGATCACTTTCCTCAAAACTATCTCTTCGGTATTTGTGCGGTGATTGAAAGGAGCAAGCGCTGTACAAACTTTCATGGTGAAACTTTTTTGGAAAATCAAATACGGAAATACGGTCTTCTCTTTATCGTCTTCTATTTCTGGGCCATTACGGCTAACGCAACGACTGATTAGAAGATTGCGATTATTTAAAGGATCTTGCGATGAACTCACACATCTTTACTGGAGTAACACTTTCGGTGGTGTCAGCATAAGCCTGTTGGATTCCACCACACTGACAAAACTAGCATAGGATATCGCTTCGCTAAATCACGTGGAACTAGTTTCACCATTCGACAGCGTAGATGCAGTAATCGAGAATGCACGCTGTTAAAATTTAACTCCATCTCAGGTTTGTGTACGTTTCCACAGACAGCAGCAAATATACGTCCGAAGGAAACAGGTCTGTTAAATGGTTCATCCGTAACCCTCCGACATGCCGCTTTTGTAGATAAATCATTCACCACGTGTGCTACGCTAATAGATCGCCTTATATCTGTTATCAACAAAATTAATTTTTTTGGGAATCAGAAGATTTATATGTTCAGTAAAGTATGTTACGTATGGTTTTTTAGGCGTTAGAAAGTGAAGACTCTGCACCATGCATGTCGTCGTCGGCTGTACGTAATAATTTATTTAATAAAATAGCAGCCAAATAGCCATGTACAGTTACTTTGCTTAACATTTTACATTTACATTTTACATTTTTGCATATTCATTTATCGATTTCACTCTTTTACTGCTTAGTTCTATGCGATGTCGTTCACAGGTTTCGTTACATAGTTCACATACACATGTTGTGGTTGGGTCGTGATAAGTTTTGTTTTTGCAAATTAGACGATGAAAGGCGTGAATAGAAAATCTAGTTACGACATGTCGAAGCTCGAAGTTTGGTGCTGTACATGAGCGGTTCGTCATTGCTTCGGTGCCATAAAACTCCGACCATACTTTTTCTCGTTTGTCCTCGATGATCTTCAGTTGGTTTCTGGAAGCCCTGGTGTGTGGCATCATATATCGAAGTTTGGTGTATTCAATTAGGAATGTCTCTCTCGCTAGAAGGTACACTAGTCTAGATCTTGTTGTCTTTGAGAGAACTAGTGCTCTTTTTAGATAGGTCGATTTTACATTTTCTAATGATTCTAGATTTTTTCCTGTCAGGTGGTCCCATATAACCTCCATCCCATAGGCCAGGATTGGCAAGATTTTTGCATTGAATAATTTCATGGCTGTTTCGAGACTGAGTAGGCGGATGTTATTGATGTCCTGTATTGCTATTATTGCTTGGGCTGCACGTTCTGTTTTATGTTTTGTGAAGCATTTGGCTGTTGGTTGCAATGTCACCCCTAGGTATTTAAAGTCTGATGAGATTTTTATTTTTTGTCCTCTGATGTTGATTTCAGCATTCTTGGGTGTTTTGCCTCCTTTTCTAAAAATCATCATTTCTGTCCTTGTTATATTTATGTGTAGTTTGTGTTCATTGCACCACTTGTCTATTTTCTCAATGATTTTCTGCAGCTTCTGTACATCTGTTGAACCTACGGCTATGTTGTCAGCGTATGCTTATACATATACATCTTCTTCATTTTCTCCAATTTGGAGTACTTCTTCAGTGGCAAGAATTTACAACAAAGGGCTCATTGGGTCACCCCGTAAGACTCTGTTCGATTGCAGAATGTGGTTCGAAAAAGAGAGGTTGTCTGGTATTGTGATTAAGTTGTATTCGAGGATTGACTCGATTATTCTTGCCCATATGCTTTCTTCTCCCATTGTGTTTTCCAGTTTTCGAACTATGAGATCATTGTGTAGTTTCGTAATTAGCAGGGGCAGATTTGCATTTTAATATCTGTGACGTGTAAAGTTGCATAGTCGTCTGCAATTTGTTTATTACTTTCTAATAGTGTTCGTGCGTTACTGACAGTACAGTTAGCCTTCTGCATCCAAGCAATGTGTCAGCAGTGCGCAAGTAGCAGCATTACTGCATTTATTAGGCAGTCTTGTATTTTAATAACTGTTTAAATTTTGTGTCGAATCGTTTGTGCTTTCTGTAGAGTAGTTCAGACGTTTTTTGCACAACAGTATTTAGCATGGATAGGGTCTGCAACTGCTGTGTTCGGATGCGGTCTGAGTTGGCATCCCTTCGCTCCCAGCTTCAGGCAGTGTTGGCTTTGGTCACACAGCTTGAGGCTGTAGCCAATGAGCATCACTGTGGGGGGCTGGACGGGGGTTTGTTGGGGACGGCCAGCTTGTCCCATGCATCCCCCGACCGGACAATGGCTATGGCTGCTCAGGATACTGCCCTCATTGAGGTTGACCCCTCATCCGTGGTAGAGTGGGAGGTCGTCCTGAGGTGTGGCAGGAGGCAAGAGACATTCCGGAGGGCTGAATGGAAGGCCTCTCCAGTTTGTCTGACGAACAGGTTTCAGGCTCTGTCTCCGGCTGATACTGATCTTTGGCCGGACATGGCTGCTTGTCCTGTTCCAGAGATTACCCCTCAGTCTGCAAGATCTGGGCGGTCACACAGGGTGGGCTTACTGGTACTTGGGAGCTCCAATGTCAGGCACATAATGGGATCCCTTAGGAATATGGCTGCAAGGGAAGGGAAGAAAACCAATGTGCCCTCCGTGTGCTTACCGGGGGGAGTCATTCTACATCTACATCTACATCTATACTCCGCGAGCCACCTTACGGTGTGTGGCGGAGGGTACTTATTGTACCACTATCTGATCCCCCCTTCCCTGTTCCATTCACGAATTGTGCGTGGGAAGAACGACTGCTTGTAAGTCTCCGTATTTGCTCTAATTTCTCGGATCTTTTCGTTGTGATCATTACGCGAGATATATGTGGGCGGCAGTAATATGTTGCCCATCTCTTCCCGGAATGTGCTCTCTCGTAATTTCGATAATAAACCTCTCCGTATTGCGTAACGCCTTTCTTGAAGTGTCCGCCACTGGAGCTTGTTCAGCATCTCCGTAACGCTCTCGCGCTGACTAAATGTCCCCATGACGAATCGCGCTGCTTTTCGCTGGATCATGTCTATCTCTTCTATTAATCCAACCTGGTAAGGGTCCCATACTGATGAGCAATACTCAAGAATCGGACGAACAAGCGTTTTGTAAGCTACTTCTTTCGTCGATGAGTCACATTTTCTTAGAATTCTTCCTATGAATCTCAACCTGGCGCCTGCTTTTCCCACTATTTGTTTTATGTGATCATTCCACTTCAGATCGCTCCGGATAGTAACTCCTAAGTATTTTACGGTCGTTACCGCTTTCAATGATTTACCACCTATGGCATAATCGTACTGGAATGGATTTCTGCCCCTATGTATGCGCATTATATTACATTTATCTACGTTTAGGGAAAGCTGCCAGCTGTCGCACCATGCATTAATCCTCTGCAGGTCCTCCTGGAGTACGTACGAGTCTTCTGATGTTGCTACTTTCTTGTAGACAACCGTGTCATCTGCAAATAGCCTCACGGAGCTACCGATGTTGTCAACTAAGTCATTTATGTATATTGTAAACAATAAAGGTCCTATCACGCTTCCCTGCGGTACTCCCGAAATTACCTCTACATCTGCAGATTTTGAACCGTTAAGAATGACATGTTGTGTTCTTTCTTCTAGGAAATCCTGAATCCAATCACAAACCTGGTCCGATATTCCGTAAGCTCGTATTTTTTTCACTAAACGTAAGTGCGGAACCGTATCAAATGCCTTCCTGAAGTCCAGGAATACGGCATCAATCTGCTCGCCAGTGTCTACGGCACTGTGAATTTCTTGGGCAAATAGGGCGAGCTGAGTTTCACATGATCTCTGTTTGCGGAATCCATGTTGGTTATGATGAAGGAGATTTGTATTATCTAAGAACGTCATAATACGAGAACACAAAACATGTTCCATTATTCTACAACAGATTGACGTAAGCGAAATAGGCCTATAATTATTCGCATCTGATTTATGACCCTTCTTGAAAATGGGAACGACCTGCGCTTTCTTCCAGTCGCTAGGTACTTTACGTTCTTCCAGCGATCTACGATAAATTGCTGATAGAAAGGGGGCAAGTTCTTTAGCATAATCACTGTAGAATCTTAAGGGTATCTCGTCTGGTCCGGATGCTTTTCCGCTACTAAGTGATAGCAGTTGTTTTTCAATTCCGATATCGTTTATTTCAATATTTTCCATTTTGGCGTCCGTGCGACGGCTGAAGTCAGGGACCGTGTTACGATTTTCCGCAGTGAAACAGTTTCGGAACACTGAATTCAGTATTTCTGCCTTTCTTCGGTCGTCCTCTGTTTCGGTGCCATCGTGGTCAACGAGTGACTGAATAGGGGATTTAGATCCGCTTACCGATTTTACATATGACCAAAACTTTTTAGGGTTCTTGTTTAGATTGTTTGCCAATGTTTTATGTTCGAATTCGTTGAATGCTTCTCTCATTGCTCTCTTTACGCTCTTTTTCGCTTCGTTCAGCTTTTCCTTATCAGCTATGATTCGACTACTCTTAAACCTATGATGAAGCTTTCTTTGTTTCCGTAGTACCTTTCGTACATGATTGTTATACCACGGTGGATCTTTCCCCTCGCTTTGGACCTTAGTCGGTACGAACTTATCTAAGGCGTACTGGACGATGTTTCTGAATTTTTTCCATTTTTGTTCCACATCCTCTTCCTCAGAAATGAACGTTTGATGGTGGTCACTCAGATATTCTGCGATTTGTGCCCTATCACTCTTGTTAAGCAAATATATTTTCCTTCCTTTCTTGGCATTTCTTATTACACTTGTAGTCATTGATGCAACCACTGACTTATGATCACTGATACCCTCTTCTACATTCACGGAGTCGAAAAGTTCCGGTCTATTTGTTGCTATGAGGTCTAAAACGTTAGCTTCACGAGTTGGTTCTCTAACTATCTGCTCGAAGTAATTCTCGGACAAGGCAGTCAGGATAATGTCACAAGAGTCTCTGTCCCTGGCTCCAGTTCTGATTGTGTGACTATCCCATTCTATACCTGGTAGATTGAAGTCTCCCCCTATTACAATAGTATGATCACGAAACTTCTTCACGACGTTCTGCAGGTTCTCTCTGAGGCGCTCAACTACTACGGTTGCTGATGCAGGTGGTCTATAGAAGCATCCGACTATCATATCTGACCCACCTTTGATACTTAACTTAACCCAGATTATTTCACATTCGCATTCGCTAATAACTTCACTGGATATTATTGAATTCTTTACTGCTATAAATACTCCTCCACCATTGGCGTTTATCCTATCCTTGCGGTATATATTCCATTCTGTGTCTAGGATTTCGTTACTGTTCACTTCCGGTTTTAACCAACTTTCCGTTCCTAATACTATATGCGCACTATTTCCTTCAATAAGAGATACTAATTCAGGAACCTTGCCCTGGACACTCCTGCAGTTTACCAATATTACGTTGACTTTTCCTGTTTTTGGTCTCTGAGGACGGACGTTCTTTATCAACGATGATAATGTCCTCTCTGGTAAGCCGTCAGGTATTTTATCGTTTCGCCCAAGGGGGGGTCCCTCTAACCTAAAAAACCCCCGTGTGCACGCCACACGTACTCTGCTACCCTAGTAGCTGCTTCCGGCGTGTAGTGCACGCCTGACCTGTCTAGGGGGGCCCTACAGTTCTCCACCCAATAACGGAGGTCGATGAATTTGCAACCATTATAGTCGCAGAGTCGTCTGAGCCTCTGGTTTAGACCCTCCACACGGCTCCAAACCAGAGGACCGCGATCGACTCTGGGCACTATGCTGCAGATATTAAGCTCAGCTTGCACTCCGCGTGCGATGCTGGTTGTCTTCACCAAATCAGCCAGACGCCGGAAGGAACCAAGGATGGCCTCAGAACCCAAGCGGCAGGCGTCATTCGTTCCGACATGTGCTACTATCTGCAGCCGGTCACACCCGGTGCGTTCAATAGCTGCCGGAAGGGCCTCCTCCACATTACGGACGAGACCCCCCGGCAAGCACACCGAGTGCACACTGGCATTCTTCCCCGACCTACCCGCTATTTTCCTAAGGGGCTCCATAACCCGCCTAACGTTGGAGCTCCCTATAACTAATAGGCCCGCCCTCTGTGACTGTCGGGACCTTGCCGGAGAATCGGCCACTGGCCCAGATGTGGAAAGAGTCCTTCTTGATGCCATGAAGGGTACAGGGTGCACCCGTCTGCAGGTGGTCGCTTATGTCGGCACCAATGATGTGTGTCGCTATGGATAAGAGGAAATGCTCTCTGGCTTCCGGCAGCTATCTGATTTGGTGAAGACTGCCAGTCTCGGTAACGGGATCAAAGCAGAGCACACCATCTGCAGCATTGTCGAAAGGACTAACTGCGGACTTTTGGTACAGAGCCGAGTGGAGGGTCTGAATCAGAGGCTGAGACGGTTCTGCAACCATGTGGGCTGTAGATTCCTCGACTTGCGCCATAGGGTGGTGGGGTTTCGGGTTCCGCTGGATAGGTCAGGCGTCCACTACACACAGCAGGCGGCTACACGGGTAGCAGGGGTTGTGTGGCGTGGACTGGGCGGTTTTTTTTTTAGGTTAGATGACCTCGCCAAGTACAGAAAGAGCAACAGCCTCAAAGGGCGTGGGGCAAAGTCAGGACATGCGGGGACCAAGCAGCAATTGGTATTGTAATTGTAAACTGTCGAAGCTGCGTTGGTAAAGTACCGGAACTTCAAGCGCTGATATAAAGCGCCGAAGATGAAATCGTTATAGGTGCGGAAAGCTGGCTGAAGCCAAAGATAAATTCCGCCTAAATTTTTGCAAAGGCACAGACGGTGTTTAGAAAGGATAGATTGCATGCAACCGGTGGTGGCGTGTTTGTCGCTGTTAGTAGTAGTTTATCCTGTAGTGAAATAGAAGTGGATAGTTCCTGTGAATTATTATGGGTGGAGGTTATACTCAACAACCGAGCTAGGTTAATAATTGGCTCCTTTTACCGACGTCCCGACTCAGCAGCATTACTGGCAGAACAACTGAGAGAAAAATCTGGAATACATTTCACATAATTTCCCTCAGCGTGTTACAGTCTTAGGTGGAAATTTCAATTTACCAGATGTAGACTGGGACACAGATGTTTAGGACGGGTGGTAGGGACAGAGCATCGAGTGACTTTATAGTGAGTGCACTAACCGAAAATTACCTCGACCAATTAAACAGAGAACCGACTCGTGGAGATAACATCTTGGACCTAATGATAACAAACAGACCCGAACTTTTCCGCTCTGTAAGTGCAGAACAGGGAATCAGTGATCATAAGGTCGTTGCAGCATCCCTGAATATGGAAGTTAATAGGAATATAAAAAAAGGGAGGAAGATTTATCTGTTTAGCAAGAGTAATAGGAGGCAGATTTCAGACTACCTAACAGATCGAAACGAAAATTTCTGTTCCGACACTGACAATGTTTAGTGTTTGTGGCAAAAGGTTCAACGCAATCGTAAAATGCGTTTTAGACAGGTACGTGCCGAGTAAAACTGTGAGGGACGGGAAAAACCCACTGTGGTTCAACAACAAAGTTAGGAAACTACTGCGAAAGGGAAGAGAGCTTCACTGCAAATTTAAACGCAGCCGAAACCTTTCAGACAAACAGAAGCTGAACGATGTCAAAGTTAGCGTAAGGAGGGCTATGCGTGAAGCGTTCAGTGAATTCGAAAGTAAAATTCTATGTACCGACTTGACAGAAAATCCTAGGAAGTTCTGGTCTTAACGTTAAATCATTAAGTGCATCGAAACAGCATATCCAGACACTCTGGGATGATTATGGCATTGAAACAGAGGATGACACACGTAAAGTTGAAATAATAAACACCTTTTTCCAAAGCTGTTTCACAGAGGACGACCGCACTACAGCTCCTTCTCTAATCCTCGCACGAACGAAAAAATGACTGACATCGAAGTAAGTGTCCAAGGAATAGAAAAGCAACTGAAATCACTCAACAGAGGAAAGTCCACTGGACCAGACTGGATACCTATTTCATTCTACACAGAGTATGCGAAAGAACTTCCCCCCCTTCTAACAGCCGTTTACCGCAAGTCTCTAGAGGAACGGAAGGTTCCAAATGATAGGAAAAGAGCACAAGTAGTTCAGTTTTCAAGAAGGGTCGTCGAGCAGATGCGCAAAACTATAGGCGTATATCTCTGACATCGATCTGTCGTAGAATTTTAGAACATGTTTTTTGCTCGCGTATCATGTCATTTCTGGAAACCCAGAATCTTCACTGTAGAAATCAACATGGATTCCGGAAACAGCGATCGTGTGAGACCCAACTCGCTTTATTTGTTCATGAGACACAGAAAATATTAGATACAGGCTCCCAGGTAGATGCCATTTTCCTTGACTTCCGAAAGACGTTCGATACAGTTCCGCACCGTCGCCTGATAAACAAAGTAAGAGCCTACGGGATATCAGACCAGCTGTGTGGCTGGATTGAAGAGTTTTTAGCAAACAGAACTCAGCATGTTGTTCTCAATGGAGAGACGGCTACATACGTTAAAGTAACCTCTGACCTGCCACAGGGGAGTGTTATGGGACCATTGCTTTTCACAGTATATATAAATGACCTAGTAGATAGTGTCGGAAGTTCCATGCGGCTTTTTACTGATGATTCTGCAGTATACAGAGAAGTTGCAGCATTAGAAAATCGCAGCGAAATGCAGGAAGATCTGCAGCAGATAGGTACTTGGTGCAGGGAGTGGCAACTACCCTTAACATAGATGAATGTAATGTATTGCGAATACATAGAAAGAAGGATCCTATACGGTATGATTATATGATAGTGGAATAAACACTGGTATCAGTTACTTCTGTAAAGTATCTGAGAGTATGCGTATGGAACGACTTGATGTGGAATGATCATATAAAATTAATTCTTGGTAAGGCGGTTGCCAGGTTGAGATTCATTGGGAGAGGCCTTAGAAAATGTAGTCCATCAACAAAGGAGGTGGCTTACAAAATAACATACGACCTATAATTGACTATTGCTCATCAGTGTGGGACCCGTACCAGGTCCGGTTGACAGAGGAGATAGAGAAGATCGCAGTGTAGCTTCCTGTCCAGGTTTCGACAGGGTGTGTTTCTGGATGAGATGTAAAATATATTGCTTCCCCCTACTTACACCTCCCGAGGAGATCACGAACGTAAAATTGATTTCGTTATGTCAGGTGGTAGTCCACTCTGACTCTTTAAACACAATCATGAGATTCTCGCAGATGCAGAACATACGTCCTGTCAGGTGACAGCTTAGTCTGACGCGAAGTCAAAAACATATACAAAATCGTTTGTTATAGTGACAGAAATTTAATCTTAGTTACACTGATATTATCATTGTGCAAGCAATTAATAAGAACTGTATGCAGTGGACATCTGTTGCAATTATTTTTATATACCTTGACGGTAACAATAATGTCATGTACTCTGTAGCAATAACAGTAATTACTTTTATAGAATCTATGTACAAAAAAATTCCTACTAAAGGTAGTATACCATAATAATAACACTATGCAGTGGACATTTGTTATAAAATAAATGTTAGCATGTATTTAAGGTGAATAGAACCTCATATGGTCAGTAATAATGCTGTATTGAAATCGTCATTAAGAATCTATTTAAAAGTGAATATTAATGATTACAGTAACATGTACAATCACAGTAGTCATTTTAGAACTTCCCATACTCAGTAACAATGCTGTATTGAAATCGTCATAAAGTTTCTATTGAGAAGTGATTCACAGACATATATATAATAATAATGATTATAATAACCTGCACAATAGCAATATTCATTTTTAGAACTTCACATACTCAGTAATAATGCTGTATTGAAATCGTCATAAAGACTCTATTTAGAAGTGATTCATAATTATATATATATATATATATATATATATATATATATATATATATATATATATATATATGTAATATTAATCTCTACAATAACCTACACAATGGCAGTAGTCATTTTAATGTTTACTTTACATTAAGTATTGACAGGTACTGCCGTAACAAATTTCATATAACCTTCTTAAATAAGAGTTTTGATAAAGTCTGAATAAATATTTTAACTTCACAGCGTAAATCTCATTTCTTTTCAGTACAATTTTAAAAAAAAGTTACACAGATATCTTAGAAAAATATTTAGAACAGAAGGAAGAGTAGACTGAGAACTCAGAAAGGAAGAACGAGTTCTACAGAGCTCAAGGATACAGGACACCAACGCCATATGGCGTGTCAGTTAAAGAATAACCAAGAATAACCAACCCTCTACCCCAATAAGTTTTTTTGTGTAGATCACAAGGATAATCTATCATCCAGTGTTGAAATAATGTCAATAATGGAAATTATTTGAGAGAAAAAGAGTAAACAAATTTACTTAAATAAATGATAGACAGAGACAATAAAGAGGATAGTAATTGCTGTAGCTGAAAATGATGGTAGTACACCAAAAACATAATTGTCATGGAAACAAAAGACAATAATGTTATATTAATGTAGAATGAAAATACTATCACACTTAAGGAACAGGAATTAGGAATGGACAAAACACTGAGCACAGCCAAGGAGAGGTACTGTCATCTCTCGGAAAATAATAGTGTGACAAATCAACAGTGTGTATAAATAGAACAATATATGTATAGTAAGTGGCAACATGATTAGCATCACAAAGTACAAAGGCAAAAACATTGTTTAAAAGAGCCATAATCAGTCTAGCATAAACAAAAAATAATAAGCACTCAGAGAAAGTCCGCAAGTAACTGTAACAAAACGTAACATTTCAGCTTCAGATAATAAAGCAAAAATAGCATGCCAACACAAAACAAAGCTTCTAACTGAAGGTATAGACCATAACATTATCTTAATCCTGAAATAGGTAACACTTCCAGAAAATAATAGTGTAGAGACACACAAAGCAAAGCATAGCACAAGTGATAAACAATGAAATACTGACAGATGATTATATCTTTACTTGAAAAACACGTGAAAAGAGAAAAAGGCATGATAGAAGGTAGCACAGAGATATCATAAAAGGTAAGAACTATGACACTTGTGTTGCTGTAGGTGTAAGAAAAAAATGATTAAAGAATGCTTGTAGTATGTCATGAAGTAAGTCCTGAGTGGATCCTCAACAATGAGTCCGAAAACAATCCCAATTGGACTCTAGTAATCCCAAGTCATCATATTATTCCATTAATGGAATCTGAAAAATAGCTGAAAATTAATAAACATATATAATCAGAGACAAATTGTTAAGTTTCCTGAGAAAAGTATTTGCTTATTATAAAAAGGAAAGGGTCAGAAACGATAGTTACTTGGTACATTGTTAAGTAGTTGATACTTCCTCGTAAAATCTGTGGAGAAAATTAATTGCTAAATAGTATCAAAGTTAATTATGAAACTTGTCAGAAAATCACCGTCGACTTTTCTGGAAAATGTAGAACGATATCGCTCACACTTCATGTTGCCATGGTCGTAACTTCAGCACACAGTATTTGCTAATCATCACTTGTAGTATCCAAGATTCCAAAGTCTCAAAAAAAGGAACTTAAATCTAACAATATCTCTTTCTGCTCATAAGTTTCAAATACGCTCTTAAAAGCCAGTATGAACACACCCTTTCTTCAAACATCTTAAAAGCATCAAAATCATTACTCTCATCTTCTTATTCACATTTTCAATACTCATGTGACATCCGTTAGCACGAAAACACTAAGTAAACTTCAGAAAAATTGGTACCACTAACTTAACATCAACATAGAAAAGTGGCCATCGTTACTACAAAATCTTGTTACAGTTAGTGTCATTATGTCATATAAACATAGTTGAATGTAGTCATCGCAAAGTAACAGAGCTGATACTCCATCAAAAAATAGGAGCAAGGATATCATGTAGAAAGTATCAACATAAATTTAATGACCGAAATTCTCAACTTTAATGTCAACTACAAATGCCAGTATCAAAAGAGTTTCACAGGAAACAATAATGCAGATCATCAGGAAGGTACTGAAATAATCCCAGGTGATTACAATAAGTAAGAAACCTATAACGCTCCAGAAAGAAAGCAGGTCACACTACTAAGCTGTCTCCAGAAAAAGATGTCTCCGAACTCATGTCTTTGTCAAATGCTAGAACAGAACACAGGTGGTGTTATCCGGAGCTTTTACACGGGGAAATATTCTGAATGTTTACACACTGGAAAAGAAATGCTCGCGGCGAGACCCAGGCCTAACGATGTGAAAAGGGTCTGTCCCGCCAGCGTTGCGTGTTGTATCCATTGTGGCCTACCGCCAGATGTGAAAGGAATTCGTGCCACCCAGGCCCTTAGGAGGGTTCCGAGCTGACGCCGCAGAGGCGCTACGCGTCCACAAATCATGCCGCAGACAGGGAGAAATAATGTAAATAAAATAGCTGGACATAAATAGCTGGGATTTACTGTAAAAAACCGAAGTAGTGAACCCTAAATGTTATCAACGAAAACGGTACTGTCTATTCAATGAAATGTTTGTAGTTTGTGGTAAGATGTACACCACGTGATTTTTTTGTACGTAATGTTTGGATTTACTGTTTGACTTTGTCATGGTGAACTAGCGGTATCGGATAAGGCGGAACAGCAAAAGGGGTATGGGGTTTTACTTGAAATTCATATAAAAAATCTTTAATTGTGCCTGGAGCTGTGTCAAAAACATGGGAGAACTCAGTTAAAATGGCATGTAAATCTTCCTTTTCTCGAACTGAAGCTGAATCAACTACTTTGATTTTATCCTGAATAATGTTACCAATGTCTGGTGTCGTATCGTCATTGTCAATGTTTGGGGAAGGAACAAAAATTGACGTCAGTGTTACGTACGATGGGAGCTGAGACTGAATGAAATTAATTTTGTTAAGGTCTTGTTCTGTTTGCGACAAATGTTTGTGAAAGTCCAAAAAGAAGCAAACTCCATCGTCACAGAGACGAATCCAATGATATTCAAAATCTAAAATTGCTTCGTATTTTTTCAAAAAATTGATCCCCAGAATGACGTCTGTAGTGAGAAGCGGAACTATTAAGAATGTAGCATAAAAGATTGTGTATCGACTTGAAATTGCAGATAACATTGCTGTTTAACATCTATACTTTTGCCAGGAACAGCACCAATGACCTTAGTATGCGAAAGTGGAAGTGTTGGAATGGTAGAAACAGTGGCGCATTTTTGAAAAGCGGCTTCACTAATAACAGAAATGGGAGAACCCGAATCAAGAACTGCAGAGAATTTGTTTGTGCCTATCGAAATGAGGGGATGATGAACAATAGGTTGTAGTTCGGTTTTTTCCAGCAGAAGGTCCTCTCGTATATCGTCACAATGGATAACGTGTGATGTAAAATTTTCAGAAGAATCATGGCACCGTTTGCGCTGCAGCGAGCAAAACGTTAGGCAGAGCAGTTAGTTGCTATTGTTGGTGTTCTGTCTCACGCTGATGATCTCCATTGTTTCGTGGATTTGGTGGACGAGGTTCTACTAACTGTACTGTTCTACCTGATGAATTATTGAAATCATGTCAGGGGTGGAACCAGGAATCAGGTCGTTGAAATGGTACTTGTCTGTCGTTGCGTAATTCTGTTGGCTGTCATTGGTTTGTCTCTGGTTACGACTTGGATAATTATTATTACGATTTGCAAAATTCTGTTGACTGTACTGATGAGTGGATGGGCGATCAAAGGTTTGTTGTCGTAGTAATCATTGGTTCCGTATGGTTGATGGCGGTTCTGGTTTCTCTGTACAAAAGAAGTGTTGGAATTATTCCGCTGATTCTCCCAGATTTTCTGGTTGTTACTGTATCGCCGGTTATTTTGTGGAGTATTGCCATGTTGACCATTGCGGAACGACATTGATGGAAGGGGATGATAATTTTGATTCCTGGATGGGTAGGCATTTACAACATTCAGCTGATCCTGGGGTTGTGGAAGAAGCGTCCTGCATTAACATATTGAGGTCTATTATTCGGAAACTGCCTGCCGTTATTACGGAAACGGTTGTCTCTCTTCTTTTGTGATTCCGGGAAAGAGTGTTGACTAAATCGTGGATTATGAGAATCATCCAGTTCAAGAAGCTGTAAAACATCACGAAAAGTGTTCAAATTTTCTGTGCGATTTTCTGTCAGCAACGGAACTCTCAAGGAGCTAGGTAATTTTGAAATACAAAGCTGAATGAGACCGGAAGGGCTGTAAGGTCCAGTTAAATGTTGATTCTGTTGAATCATGTGGTCAAAATATTGTGTCAAAGTGCCAAATTGTGAGTTATAAAAATGTGGCATGATTAGCAACTGATCTTTCACAGCACGCTGTGAAGTAGGATTCCAGTAAGCATCAAGAAATTGTTGTTGGAATGACTGGAAAGACAAACATTGCCGTCCAATGTATCTCATTCGCGTTGCAGGTTCACCTTCCAAGAAACTGCAGACAAGTTCTAATTAAAGTGCCACTGGCCAATTTGGAGGAAAAGCGAATGTAAATTGCTGAATTCAATCAAGAGGATGTAAATCACACGGGTTATTCCGGAACGTCTTAAATTTCTTGATTGACAGGAAGTGTCTGTAATCTACATTGTCTTGTCGTAGAAAGGAGCATCATGGGGCAATGGAAAATTGCCTGGGTAGGTACTACTTTGTGCAGGGTAATCTCATGAAAATGGAACCTGTGAAGATAAGAATGGGGGCTGTTGTTGCTGGTATGCAAACAGATTTCCCTGCTGTTCTGGGACAAAATTACGAGGCACACTGTCGTCCTGTAATTGTTGCTTAATATCGGAAAGTTTACTATGAACTGAGTTGAGTTCTCGTTTTTGTTGTTCATTAATAGTGATTTGTTTACTCTTAAATTTAGCCAAAGCTTGGTATTCAGTTATCTCTGAAAAGGGAACTGGAATTGTCTGATCTAATCATTTTCTGCATGAGTTTCCAAAGCGGCTGCTCTTTCCGTCATGTTTTCTAATTGAGAGTGGAATTGCTCACCTTGTTCACTGACCTCTGTTTGAAGTTGAGTGACGTCAGATCTCAGGGAATCGGTGCATGATTCTAAGGCCTGTATGTGCTCAGAATGAGCAGTGGAAGTTTGTTGCAACTTTTCAATAGACTCAGGTGGAAGTACTACATTGATTCTGTCCCTAAGGTCATTAACGTCGCGCTTATGCGTGTCAGTTATATCCAAAATTTATTGTCAGTTACTTCTTTAAATGTGTCGATAGTTTGGGTTAATTTCTGAATGTTACAGGTAAGGCATTCGTCACGTTTTGCGTTCTGTTCATCTCGCTTAGCATTCACCGCACGGTATTGGGCAAATTGTTCATCACGCTTTGCGTCACGTACGCTCAGTAGTCGAAGAAAACAATCTAATTTATCTCCAGCTACAGCTCGGGATTTGGGTGTTGCAACTCATATTGCTGGGGAGGATTGCTAAAAACCGTTTGAGAATTCTCAGATGATACAATTTCTCTGTCTGTGGAAGAATATTGCAAGAGAAATTTGTTGTCGGAATCAACCACATGGCTTTGTTCAAATGGGACTTGACATCTGTGGTCATCAGTCCCCTAGAAATTAGAACTACTTAAACCTAACTAACCTAAGGACATCACACACATCCATGACCGAGGCAGGATTCGAACCTGCGACCGGAGCGGTCACGCGGTTCCAGACTGAAGCGCCTAGAGCGCACGGCCAGACCGGCCGGCCCACATGGCTTTATGAAGATTGAATTAACATGAATGAGTCATGGGAAACTGCTATTAATTGTCTTACAGCGTTCTGAGAATCCGAAGGCAAAAGAGGAACCGATGCAGAATTTTGTGGCTCTGTGGCGTCGTTACTTGCCACAGCATTGTTGTCAAATTCCTGATCACTTTGTGAAGTAGGAGCGTTAGCTGGCAAAACTAGGTCATTGTAGGGTTGTTGTTGCTTACGCGATTGTGGGGAACAGCGTAATTGTACTTTATCACCCAGTCGATTTGTTTTGGACATCTTGAGAGAGACAATATGGCGGACAAAATCTCAAAATGGTCGTAATTAACGACATTTTGTACACAAAAAATAAAATATTTAGAATAGAAACATAAAATCAGTATAAGCAGAAGCGGAGCTAAAAAATAAATATTCACAAAGCGTAGCAGCAAACGCAATATTACGCAACTAGACTGCTCGATAACAGAGTCCACAGTTACAGAAAATATATCCAAGAACGTCACCACAGAGGATGTCGCCAAGTGAAAGTATCTAACCAAAATTGTTACCTTTTTTATTTATGAAAGTATCATTGATAAGATCGTTCTAAATCAATTATTCAGCAAACCTGCATCTCACTGCATCTTTGAACTTGTTTCTTGCACTCCTCCATTTTGCCAGAAATGCAACATGTATTTGACTCAGCAATCAAGTGTAAGAGAATAATGCCGTTTGTGCAGTGGCATCTATATGGTACTGAAAAATTAACTATTGGCCCTGATGTTTACTTGATGAATTTATATCTTGACTTGAGTAGCGCCAGTTCTGAAACGGCATAAAATTAGTTATTTGAATTAACTTTGCTCTGATAACGTTAGTTCCACCAAAATCGACTTCAAACCATGAATTGCACATATATATTGCATAGAGGCCTCATTTTCTTTACATTCTTTCATTGGTGGGTAACTTTACTTTACTACTCATTTTCGTATTCAATACAAGCAAAGGATGTGGATTATGGTTCAGGCTGTTAGATTTAAACACAATGTTGATCTATATATATATATATATATATATATATATATATATATATATATATATATATATAGTTAAAATTTTAAGTCATACACAGAACCTACCGTTTCGAACATTTTTGTAGCAGGAATTACTCTTACAAAAAATTTTACAAAACGCTTACTGTGTCAAACCTTGGACATACAAATTCTAACTCAGAACATTATCTAACAAAAACCAATTTGAAATGATTATATATCTTCACTCATTTATGTGCTAAAATTTTCTTAGGGTAACTGCACAGTGAGCTCGACTCCTACCTTAGCGCTGTCTGCACACGTCTGCTTCCTCCGGGCACCTACCTGTGACTCCTCGGTTTTTTACTGCACACACCAGGCTCTCTTAACCATCAAAGATCCTCCTACTCAAAGGTATTATACTCGTTCCACCTTGCGGTTGGCAACTACCGACTATTTTCTGGAGCTACCCTGATCAGACCTTAGCACATACCTTTCAACTTGTTACTTGATTGACTCTATGGTAGGCCACAAAATATCTTCTCCCATCATTTGGAATGGATAGCCAGACTCTGGTAGTCTTTGTACTTGTATCTTCTAATACAGTTCTTGACGTACTTTTTAACATCAACGCGTCTGGTTCTCTACCAGAACCTTTCTGCTACACTTCTATCTGTTGTTCTCTTACTCTCATAACTCTATAACATATGATAATGTTCTTGCCATAGTACTTCTGTCCACAAAGCTGCTGGAACTGCAACATCTGGTACACACTTGGTTGATCTACACAAAATCCCATTTTATATGACAAATTGCGGCTGTCCACAGTACGCCTGATACTATTTATCACTTGCCTGTGCTTGCTTCAGATCTTTTAAATCAAATCCAGAGTTTTGCAATGCCCCAATCTTCCTACTAGGTCTGTCTGCATTTGTCTGTTTAACATCCAGTTTGTGAATCACATCGTACTGAAATTCATTTAGTTTCAAAACCTACCTCGTTAGACCACTTGAATGATCTTTCAGCCCTAGTAGCCATTCTAAAGCTGCATGATCAGTAATCACTGTGAACTCACGTTCATACAGATAACATCTAGAATAAGAAATATCCTATATCAATGATAACATCTCCTTTGCAGTAGTAGAATAATTTTGTTCGGCCTTATTAAGCTGATGAGATGCGTAATGAACTGGTTGTTCTTTCCCATCAGTGATTTGCCCCAAAGCCGCTCTCAAAGCTGTACCACTTGCATCACATGATACTGTGAATACTTCTGCGAAATCTGGAACAATCAAAAATGGATCTGAAGTTAGTATGTCTTTTAAACTTTGAAATGCTGTCTGATTCTCCGGTGGCCAGCTAAAAGTAATACATTTCTGCAACGATTTTGTTAGTGGTTGTGGCGGTTCAGCAAAAACTTTCACGAATTTTCTGTAGTAGTTTACTAATACAAGGAAAGAATGCTTAACCGTCTATGGGACCGGAAAGTGATGTACTACTGATGTAAGGTACGAGTCTGTCCTTACTCCATCTTGGCTAGTTATGCGCCACAGATAGTTTACTTGTGACTGTGAAAAGTGACACTTATCAATATTAAGCGCATATCCAGCCTTTCTGAACCTATCAGATACCATTTCCAAACGCTGAACATGCTCTTCCACGCTTTTTGTCGAGAAAAACCATGCAGTTTTTTTGGTTTTGAACCTCTGAGGACTCCGTCTAGTAAACTTTGAAATGTAGCTTCTACGTTTTTCAGCCCAAAAGGCACCCTACAATGTTGGTAGTGACCAGAAGTCGTGGTATATGCTGTTTTAGATCTATCCTCAGGTATGCCTCAGTTTGATGATATACACTTCTGAAAAGTAGGGTTGAAAAGAAATTGCACTGAACCAAATTATCTAATGTGTCAGTAAGTTAAGGACCAGATACGCATCTGGTACTGTTTATTATTTAAGAATCTGTACTCGCAAGGAAATCGATAATTCTTTGTTCCATCTGGTGACTTCTTACCTACAGTCACTATACTAGTTGACCATGGACCATCACTTTCTTCTATAACGCCATCTGGTAACTGCTAATTCACCATTTCCTCTACTGGAAGCTGCAAGTGCTTACGTAGCCGATACTGTTTTCTAAATACCGTCAGATGATAATCTGTTGGTATTCTATGTTGTGTTCTTGGTGTTGCATGTAACTCTTCTTGTTAACTGAACAAGTCATTATACCATATTAACACTGATTCCATTAATGACTTATCTTCACCCTGAAGGTGATTAACTTTTTCTAGCAGTGCAGGTATGCCTATGGCTCAATCTGTTCTACCTTGCACCCTAGAATCTTCAATATCTTCCTCTTCTAGAAACTCTAACGTGACTATCACTAATACCTTTGGAGGACTCACTTCATTCCCCCCAGAATTATCCAGACTTATTGGCTTTATAACTTGACCGTTAATATACCTTGTACACGATATACACCTACGTGCAAAACAATATCGCTCATACTACACGTTATTACGTATTAATGGTTCTACCAAACACTCTACGCCCTGTGGGGTATTACTGGTCCCCAGATTAGTTTTCCTGTGCCTGCTGGAACTCTATTATGCAAAACAACTTTCAATGCACTTATACACAGTTCATTGAATGCCACCTTTACAACTGGTGCATCTTGTGACACAGAAATATTCGCAACTGTTTTACCCGATAATTGTATTACAAACCCGAGCCATGTTATCCCGATTAAATCAACTTTATTGCCGCCTATTGCACGCAAGCTTGGCTCTTGTAATCTGCAGTCATCCACGAGGTCCAGACTGACAACTGATATGTGAGCCCCTGTACCTACTAAAAATTCATATTGTTTACTTTTCAAACAAGCCACAAACGGACAATTCATCCCAGTGTGAGCACTGAATTCACTTCTAAGTGATGGGAAATGTTCTCGATGGAAGGAAGTTTCCCGTTGTCTTTTAACGATTTCCTTTTCTCCCTATAGTTACCATGTTTCTTTGATCTACACTCCCATGCCTTACGACCAGTCCGTTGAAAATTAAAACATTGTCATTGATGACAATGTGCTTTAAAATGACCCTTTATTCCGCAGCCATAACGTTCATTGTGCGACACAAACATTTTCTGATCATTCCGAGACTTAGTAGCACTATCTATCTCTTGCAAATAATAATTCGTTACCTGCAGCGTTGGACTGTGGATTTCCCGTTCTCACTCTGCGAGAAATTTCTGGAGAAATGCCCCGTGGGAACACATCCAGCGTCCTATCCTCAGCCTTGTGTATCCTGTCCGGAAACGCTCGACTGTCTCAAATTACTTAACTTTTCTAGAAAGAAACGAGCACTATTTTGTTTTCTGTACTGCTGCTTTAAGCCATTTGCCCTCTCTGTAAATGTGGTTACTTTACTCAAAACCTCATGCTACATTATGAACGTTTTACCCTCATCCGACAAGCGCAATTTGGCCATCTGCAATGACGTTTGTTCAGGATCTACGCATGGGGGAGGTACTGCCAGCAATGATTGAATTCCACTAGCACCTGATTTTGAAGGATCTCCCATTTCACTACGTAACTGCTTTGCCATTTGCTCGTTCTTTTAACAATTGAACCTGTTCTGTCGGAGGTGATACCGTGTCTGCTATATAACAGCTCATGTTTGTACCATATTTGTGCAGTTTCCTTTCCCGTCGCAGTAAGCCTTATACAGCACACAAATAATAAACTATAATGAATACAAAAATTTAGTTATTACTTCGTCTCATTTACATCCAATGATACTTAACAAAGCTCTCTTTTGCTTGGTCATACTGCAAGAGGAATATATTACAGAAATAAATCTATCACACCAAAGCATACTTGTGTGAGAAACAAAGCTTGGTGACTTGCGCCACAATTGTAACTGCTGTTGTGGCTCAGTACAAAACACATCGTAGAGCCTTCTGACGTAGGTGTTGCAAGTGACAGAAGCACCTCCTGACACCAGTTTTGCTAGAAGCGACTATTGGCAGGACGTAAGTACAACGGTTCTACGTCAGGAGGCACTCTCAAAGTTCGTTCTTCACCAGTTTTTCTCGCAAGGATGGTAGTGACTTGTGGTCGCCGGCAGGAACAGTGAAAGAAGATTCAGAAGTAACTACTTATTTTCATGAAAATACGGGTAGAGTCTTGGCTCAAGGTTGGCACCATCTGTCAGTGCCCACTGAGGAGTCGCATCGTAAGCGGCTATCAACCCGCTCAAGGCAGCTGACACCACACACTTCGTTCCAGTCGACTGCTGCACTGGCGGTTCGCCGCTTCCGATGGTCCCAGCACCGACTGTACCGCGAGACCACGAGAGTGAGTGACGGCGGCGCGTGTATCGCACTTAACAGACGCAAGAAGGCAGGTGCTCTGTCCCATCCTGCTCACCACCCTTCTTCGTCATCCGTCGTACCGCGATGATGGTTGCCGTGTAGCCGTGAAGTTCGACGATACTGGCCTGCAGTCCGTTGGAACGCTGGGAACACTGGTGCCCTGATCCCAGTGGGAAGGAAAGACCTCCAGACCTCCAGGTCTCCCATCTGCAACAGAGGCAGACTGTGGTGCTGAACTTTGTGACTGGTGATTATGGCGAGGTAGCGGCTGCTGTTGTCTGTAGCATGCAGGAAATCTACAACAGACATGTGCCAGACGTCACTTCGCTGCAATCAGTGAATCGATTTCGAACAGCATGAACGACATTGGTCCGTCTGACGGACTGCCTTACGAGCTGAACTGCTGGGGCATTTATGGAGCGAAATAGTGTCTAATGTTTACCTGACGTCATTCATCATGACCGCATAGGGCTTGGTATTAGGAAGGTATCACTGGTTTTCATTCTGTCGTGCTTGTTTATCGAGTTCGTAAAAGCTCTTGGTACAATGAGTTACATTCGCCTTACCCTTCCTTTCGTCACAAAATAAAGGTGACGTGACTCTGTTTGGCTGCTCTAAGCCAATACATTGTTCTGAAGTCTGCTGCCTGGTTCGCCAGAAACGCCGATGTGCTTTTTGCCCTGACCCAGTCTCAGTGGTCAGATGTTTTCATTGCGGCCGCCTCTAGTCAACATTGCCGTAATATAGCAAGATAGCTTCACTGTGGAATTTCAAAATTTTGCCCGTTTTACTGCCCCATACTGAGGTTGGCATGCATGAGCGGCAAGGCCTTTGGCATTCAACATTTATAAACACTGTAAAAAATATTTCAGAGTTTGCCTTACATATTCTGTATCTTTTACGTTGTCCTTGGCTGTTTACCAGTACCGATTGTTTGAAATGTTCCATCGCAGTGGAAGCTATACTAACAGAATTGCACGACAGCAAAACAAAAAGTATCGAATCTGAAGATGACCATTCGGGGGGAAGTGGGAGAACAACTGGGTACATTAACCATATGATATGGAAGGGGAAAAGAATAGAAATAAAGAGGAATGAGCAAATTTAGGATAGTGTTGGTAGTGTGAGAGAAGAACTGGTTCGCTGTTGTACAGAGTGAAAGCAGCTGGGTCACTCCAAGAGGCTGATGGTAACATGCAAAGTACGAGTATTAATTTCGTTTTGACTGCAGCGTGTTTTCATGTCAGATGCATCCATAGTCGTATGGATTGAAGAGGACGCGCATTTACAGCCAAGACTGAAAGGACGCTGTTCTTTCTGGCAGCCTTCGTATCACTTCTCAGACTTTATTTGCGCTATTTTTTATGTAACTATTTATGAATCAATATGACCCCAAAGAAGGGTAATAACAATGCATTTTAATAAGAGGTTGATTGTGGTTGGTCTACAATAACCCTCGCATGGTTTCAGCTCTGGAAAAACTTATTGTATGCCTGGGGTCTTTCTTGACCCCAAAGCGATTCAAGCTACGTTATCGCGATAAATTTTAAATTATGTCCACAAAATTAATTATATTAATCGAGAAACATATGCACGACGTTGATATTACAACTCAATAGTTTCTTAATATAGTTAAGTTACATGAGAGTTGTAATTATTTACTACATCTGTTTTAAATATAAAAACACATTTTGTTTAGTCCCAAAAATTATTTTAACACAAAATAATCATAACCCACACACTGTGTAACAATACTGTAATTTATTAATATTATGTGTAATATCACTTACGTGGCATTTTATTAGAAATACGCTCCTACTCGCTCTCCATGTCACATGACGAACAACTATTTCACAACACACTTATCCCAGCATCTTCTTCACAGACAAACTTGTGACACCCATCACATTGTTGAGTCACTTTCATGTCCTTTGACCTTAGGCAGGAATCAAACTGTTTTATTTTCAGATTTGCTGTTGTTTTTCCTTTAGAAGATCCTTGAAGCCTGAAGATATTATTGCTGAACGAATGCGTTGTGTTCTGCACTGGGGCGACAGGATTCGTCGTTCTATGTGAGGTTTGACTAGTTCTTTTCCTAGTTCTGAGAGGAATTCTGTTCTTGCATTTTTACTTCTCACATCATGTAAAAATTTAGAGTACAGAACCTAAGAATTAAACTAAATATAGTATATCAGAACATACAGCAAGTGGCCAGTTTCTTGTTCCACGTTTCACTGAATAATGTCTAGCTATCTTATCAACTGTATCAACTCCCGACTTTGTTGAGTTTTAAAATATTGTTGGTTCAGGTTTTTTGTGTTCATGCTCACTTGCATCAAATGTTTGGTGTAGAGTAGACAACAAAATGGCTGTTTTTTGTGTAGGAACGTATGAAGCTAAAACAGTATTCTGTTCACACCCAGAAGTGGTAGATAATGGACGTCTCCATTTTGATGGCAACATTTCCTTTTATATCTCTTTTTGGTTGGCCCAAAGAGTTCCCACAAGTGTCAATTTATTAGCAAGAAGTTCTTATCCCAAATCAAAACTTGTAAAAAGTTATCAGTGGTAATGTTCCTACCACTTCCCTTCAGGTGATCAACTAAATCATGCGGGTACTACTCATTTCCATTGATTTATTTTCCTCCCTTCGGCAGATTTCCGGTATATGCTTGTGCATTTATGACACAATTGGTCTCACAATCTACAGTAACCCACACTTTTATCCCATACTTTCCAGGTTTCGAAGGAATGTACACCTTGAACGAACACCGTGCCCTTAAAGTACACAGACGCTAATCAACTGTAATATAAAGTACAGGGACATAAGACGAATGCATGCATCAACGAACGTTTCAGACACCCCTTATAGGTTCATATTTTGATCCAGAAGCAGATTTTTTTCTGTTGCAAGTTTATCATCGAACTAGAGGCACATCAAAATATCACGAAATCTTGAAAAGCTCATTGTGCTCGAAAAATAGGTAAGCCATACTCATCTTACAAAAATTCACTCAAAGGCTTCCCACGTCCTTTATGCAAACCAGCTATTATTACTAGATCAAAGAATGCCTGCAGCTATGTAGAATCAAGTTCAATCCAGCGTTCAAGAGTTTGCAAGATTGTTGATATGCATTACTACGACACTCTGTATGTGATTGGAGATAAAATGTCTGGAACAATTTGCCATTGTCTATAATCGTGGTCTAAGGTGATGTGGAATATGCGCAGTTTCATGTATTCATTCCTTGAAACCTGCTTGCGCACGTCAGGTGCTACTGTGTTGTATGTTCTCTGTCCACTTCCAGACACAAAAGTAGATGCACTCGTTACCTGAGTACCATTATCATCTTCTTCAGTCACTCATATTCACTTCGTCTCCGACCCGTATATCTTCCTCTATCATATCTCCATCAGCTTCACTGTCACCCTCATTTCCAAAACCTGGTTCATTATCACTAACACTCTTCTGTAAATCTGCCAAAGCCTGCTCGAGACTGTACCCCTTGCAAAACGTGCATCACCATCCATAACGAATAAAGTATAACACCACGTCTTCCTTCCGCAGAACTCAATTCCAAACTGTGAATCTGTCGTAACAATGCACGTGAATGTATTTCCTATTCATTGTTTACAACAGTGGGCAAATGAATGTTGGTTTATAAGGTGCATTGTTGCCAAGATTTACATCTACATCTACATCTACATCCATATTCCGCAAGCCACCTGTATCGGTTCTCCCTTCTATTCCAGTCTCGTATTGTTCGTGGAAAGAAAGACTGTCGGTATGCCTCTGTGTGGGTTCTAATCTCTCTGACTTTATCCTCACGGTCTCTTCGCGAGATATACATAGGAGGGAGCAATATACTGCTTGACTGCTCGGTGAAGGTATGTTCTCGAAACTTCAACAAAAGCTCGTACCGAGCTACTGAGCGTCTCTCCTGCAGAGTCTTCCACAGGAGTTTATCTATCATCTCCGTAACGCTTTCGCGATTACTAAATGATCCTGTAACGAAGCGCACTGCTCTCCGTTGTATCTTCTCTATCTCTTCTATCAGCCCTATTTGGTACGGATCCCACACTGCTGAGCAATATTCAAACAGTGGGCGAACAAGTGTGCTGTAACCTATTTCCTTTGTTTTCAGATAGCATTTCCTTAGGATTCTTCCAATTTATCTCAGTCTGGCATTTGCTTTACCGACGATCAACTTTATATGATCATTCCATTTTAAATCACTCTTAATGCCTACTCCCAGATAATTTATGGAATTAACTGCTTCCAGTTGCTGACCTATATTGTAGCTAAATGATAAAGGATCTTTATTTCTTTGTATTCGCGGCACAGTACACTTGACTACATTGAGATTCAATTACCATTCCTTGCACCATGCGTCAATTCGTTGCAGATCCTCCTGCATTTCAGTACAATTTTCCATTGTTATAACCTCTCGATATACTACAGTATCATCCCCAAAAAGCCTCAGTGAACTTCCGATCTTATCCACAAGGTCATTTATGTATATTGTGAATAGCAACGGTCCTACGACACTCCCCTGTGGCACACCTGAAATCACTCCACTACGGAAGACTTCTCTCCATTGAGAATGTCATGCTGCGCTCTGTTATCTAAGAACTCTTCAATCGAATCACACAAATAGTCTGATAGTCCATATGCTCTATTTTCGTAACAAAAGTTGTATATAACACTGAAAATCACATATTGTATACGCGCAAAAATTTCAAATTGTTGTACTACAAACTGTGATGTAATCATAAATATTTTACCCTGTTATAATAAAAAGTCCGTGAATAGCATATCTGGAGAACGAGTACGCTACACCCTCATTAAAACTGTTTATTTGTAGCTAAACGAGTCTTGGGGTCTAAAAAGACCCCATACAGCATGTGAGGGTTAAGCCGAGTATCTGCATGAGTTCATTTTCTGGCTGGGAATAATTTATGTCTGCTCTGAGCCGAGGCTGCCTGTAAGTTCGCTAAGGGGCGGTGGCCGGCCACAAAAGGCAGAAGGACAGGGGGGTTTCGGAGAATCAGGGGTGTTGGAGGGCAGGCCACACAATAGGCTCGCCTCTCACGTGACAGACTGGAACCGCGCCCCAGGAGCCTGTGAAAGTTTGCATTCGCCAGTGTAGAGCTTATTTTTTTGCGAGCCAGTACAGGGCCTTGACCGGGCACAGAATGATGTGGGTGGTGCCATCAGACTTAGGCACAACACCGGCTCCCACGTCAGAGGGGCGCCAGATACTTTTACATCACACACCCCACCGAGATACGTTTCCCCAGCTGTAAATGGTGGAACTCAATTTGAGCAGATATGCGGTTGATGACGTTAGGAGCAATCGTAGAGATGCCTGGTTTTTGAGGGGAAAGCTCCGATTGGCTTTGCGTAGAGGATGGATCGAGTTTTCGCGTCGGTGTAAGATGACTCAATTGGTGGTGGGAAAGATGGAGTCTGATATGCTGAAGGCCTTTTTTGGGGCTTTCTGTGGAGGCAGCTGGAGGACAGGCGCGGAGTGCCGAGGACTGTAGAAAGAGAGACGCGTATGACGAGCGAGGTTAGCCGCCTGCGACAGCACCATTTCTGGCAGACGGCTGTGTCTTTTGCAAAGAATATTTGCAGCTTCGCGGTTAAGGAAAGCCTAGTGTTAGATCACAGTCTGCGGACAGCTTATTTCCACCAGTTTTGAGTAGAGCAGGAAATTATTGCTAGGCCATTGTGTCGGTTCACAGTCGTATTCAGCTTCTGTGCACTGTTTACAGTCAGAGTGCGTTTTCCAAAATTTCTGTCCATGTGATGCAAGGAGATTCATTTCCATTCCCATCATACCTTATGCCAACTATAGTTTGTCATGTTTGTTCTTTGCAGATTTTCTTCTCAACCACTGTATTTTTGTTTGTATCTTGGTGTTACGCATTCTGATGTTAGCGGAGGTAAAGACTTTCGTTACACGGTAGCTAACGATTGATTTCAGTAACGTGAAGCCTTTTGTTCATAATTTAGAATGGATTAATCGTTTTTCGCACTGATTATTGCTGCTGGTGCAAGTGCACGGTTACTTAACGGGAGGGGTTACCTCCAGTTAGCAGTATTATTGCGTGCAAATTTCAGTGAGTTTCTGAAGGGTGTTTTTCACTGGCACAGGTAAATAATGGGACAGGGAGGCGTAATGGGTATGAACCGGTTACCATTACAACACCGCACTTTGCACAGTGAGGAGATCGTGGCGAGATCGTGCCTTGCAGTGTATGTAAAAAGAAAGATAACGATCCTGAACTGGCTAGTCCACTTACTTATTCTCTTCCTACCAGAGAACAGTCTAGCTGGCATTGGACAAAATTGTTCAAGATGCTGTGCCTGTCAGATCTTGTGTTGCGTTTATGGAATGATGATAGTTATATGTGAGGAGAGATGCAATGGCCAACAGTGACTGAGAAACCGGGGAATGAAGCTGAGCGTGTGAAAATCAAGTTACCTATCAACCATCCATCACACGTGACGAGGCAGCTAATGTTGATGTGGACGTGGAGGGGAAATCCAGCGTCACGAGAAACAGTGTCGTCAGCTCACAGGACGACCTGGTTAACGTGATTTTGTGCTCTTACTATACACGAATGTTGAAAATTAGGTGAACTGGTAAGATAAGGAATGAAGAGGTTCTGCGTAGAATCGGAGAGGAAAGGAATATGTGGAAAACACTGACAAGGAGGGGGGACAGGATGATAGGACATCTGTTAAGGCATCAGGGAATGACTTCCATGGTACTAATGGTACTAGAGGGAACTGTACAGGGCAAAAACTGTAGAGGAAGACATAGGTTGGAGTACATCCAGTAAATAATCGAGGACATAGGTTGTAAGTACTACTCTGAGATGAAGCGGGGGTTGGCACAGGAGGGGAATTCGTGGCGGGCCGCATTAAACCAGTTAGAAGACTGATGACTCAAAAAAAAAGAAGTATACATAAATAAAAACTTCAATTTTCAATAACATGAAATAAGAAGAAAAGGAAAGTTAAATGTCTGGTCAGTAAGGACATCAGCTGTTAATTTTCACAAAATCGAACAAACTCACTCCTGACAAAGACAACCCGCTACTCTCTGTTTCATCTCGTGAAGCCCCTGTTTTCCTTTCATCACTGCACGAACAAATGAAACAATATCATTTTGTAAGAACGCAGTCTCGCAGCGGTAACATGCCGAGAGATAAGCTACGCCTTCGATGAGAGATCTCCTTTTGAATGCAGAATGGTTTCGTATCAAACGCAGATTACTGGATAGTTTCTTCCACAGTCGTATGTGTGGGATGGACAAGGTTGAGAAACATTTAACGTTACACAACGATACAGTCAAGCGACTGGGCGTATCCGATGTGGGGTGGCCATTATGAAACGATGATTGGTATCTCGTATACGAAGAGTAGTGCTAACAACATCAGTGGCTAGGAAACTAAGGAAGAGAGCAGAGCGTGCGTAATTTACGTGTCCTCTTCATTTGCATCCATCCTATCTGAGCAGCAAGAACTGACATCAAACAAGCTAATTCTAAACACATATTCTGAGCAAGCATTCATAGCTACCTCCAGTCGTCTGGAGTTTTTACCATTTGTGTCAAGTTGAACTACATTACTATAGTAAAGATTTGGTAGGACTCACGAGTAGAATTATCATCATTTTCTTTGGGCCTTTGCCTCGCTTCAACGCGGAGTCGGCCTTGTTACTACGGATTTGGCGGTGTTAGTGTCAGGGGGTGGACAGATGCTCTTTCTGTCGCCACCCCGAACCCCCCAGGACGGAAGTAGTGTACCCCGGCTGTCTGTGTCTAGTGTAAGCCATCAAATGGTGCCAGCGTTTTCAAATGTCTGCGAGACGTGTAACTGAGGCTGGTCGTGGGTACCAGCCCGGTATTCACCTAGCGGGATGTGGAAAACCGCCTAAAAACCACATCCAGGCTGGCCGTCGGACCAGCCATCGTCTGTAATCCGCCGGGCAAATTCGATCCGGGGCCAGTGCGCCTACCCGGAAGCAGCGCGTTAGCGCTCTCGGTTAGCCCGGCGGGGCTACTGACGATTAGAATAATTTCTGTTGAACTTTCTTGTTTAATATGCTTCCATATTCATGGAGTGTGTGTGCTGCGGCATCGACATCTACGTCTACAGACATACTCTGTTAGCCACCTTATGCCGTATGGCACTACCAATCACTTCCCTAGCTGTTCCTCTCGAAAAATAGAGCGAGGGAAAAATGATTATCTACACGCCTCGGTTAGAGGCCAAATTTGTCTTGTCTTATCTTTGTGGTCCTTGCGCAAATTGCACGTTGGTGGCAGTAGAAACGTTCTGCAGTCTCTTTCAAATTCCCGGTTACTATATTTTCTCAACTGTGTTTTTAGAAAAGGTATGTCCATTTGATTTCATGAAGCATTTTCGTAATACTCCTGTTTTGGTAGAAATTACCGGTAACAATTTTAGCAGCCGCCTCTGAAAAGCTTCGAGATCCTCCTTTAAGTCTACCTGATTAGGATCCCAATCACTAGAGAAGTACTCAAGAATGAGTTGCACTAGTGTTCTATGCGCTATCAGGTAACCACAATTCCCTATAATTCTCCCAATAAATCGAAGTTGTCTATACGCATTCTCTACTACCATCCTTAGGTGCTTCTTCCATTGTATATCTCTTTGCAACGTTACGCCTAAATATTTAATCGACGTGACTATGTGAAGCTGGGCGCTACTAATACTGTTTGCGAATATTTTAGGTATTTTCTTCGAACACATCTGCAGTAACTTACATTTTGGTATATTTTCATCACATTAACTAGAAATTCCGTTGCGTGTGGTTTATTGGACTATCCGCTCAAGACAGTTTTCAGAAAACGTGTTCAATAGTACTTGACATTACTGCCTGCCCATACCACCAGCAATGAACCCATAGACTCCTAATCCATTCTCGGTAGGGTAAAGTTGCCTCCAAATAATATTGCATGCTCCAAGTACTTGCGTACTACTGAGCGTAGACTTTATGTGAATGATTCCAGTCCGCAGCTCGTGGTCGTGCGGTAGCGGTCTTGCTTCCCGCGCCCGGGTTCCCGGGTTCGATTCCCGGCGGGGTCAGGGATTTTCTCTGCCTGGTGATGACTGGGTGTTGTGTGATGTCCTTAGGTTAGTTAGGTTTAAGTAGTTCTAAGTTCTAGGGGACTGACGACCATAGATGTTAAGTCCCATAGTGCTCAGAGCCATTAGAACCATTTTTTGAATGATTCCAAAACCATCACGGCGGAATCAGGCGGCCGGTGTAAAGATCCGATAATTGGCATGAGTTCAACCTTGGCCTGTTACATGCGTCTAGCTAACTTAGGAGTGAGACTATATTTCGACCTCGACAGACACAATATTTTAGTTGACTCCAATTAAAACTCTCCTGTCTTTTACATACTCGTTACATGCTGCTTTCAACCAGCGCTAAGTTCCAAGAATAATATGAGTATGACAGCTTTGCTACAGGGCAGTAAATTCATGAACGTCATTATGAATACATCGACAATTTACTCTTATAATTCTGCCAGTCGAAGTGTACGCGGTCTGTATTCAGTCTCTGCGTGTCAACGGGCAGCATTCATCAGACCTCAAATTACCACTTAGCCGAAGAAACCCCCATGTACACTCCACAAGTGTTATGTTACCCGAGTATCTGCATCATGTGTAGTGCGCACCTGATCCATCAAGGGAAGTCCTACAATTCCCCACATCATAACTCCATAATTGCTTCTTCTTCATGTAGTGATAAAATTATTGTATAGAATGTATTTTGGTTTCTGGTGTCCCATAAACGACGCCACTTTCGTATGCCTAATCACATACAAATTTACAAATGAAAATAAGTAATTTATATGTTATTGCAGTGTGTGCTACCTGTAATAATGAATGAAACATGATATTGTTCAAGTAGATGGAACTTTTCATAACATTGCGCCATACTAGCACCTCTAATTCTTTTATCACACATTGAATCTCTGTCTTCGGCTCAGGAAGAGATCGCAGATCGTTGGCGTACACAACGAAAGAACTCACATGGGGTCAACTCACGTTTGCGTTGCGAGAAATAACCCTGTCAGGGAATGTCTCTCGTAACAAGTCGACAGTTGCAACGGATGTGTGACAAGCCTCACTATCTTTATAATCAAACCGCCTGATCATTCACACGATCCAGTTCAGACTATAAAGATATTAGTAATGTAGAGCGGTAGCGTTCTCTGTCCACTGTTACTGCGTTTCTGGTACCGCCTTCGAAGAAGTGTGTTCTAATTACGCCCTCATCCCAGTTTGCTGATGGCGCAGTCACTCGTTGCGGATGTAATGGCTCCATAATTACTCGTGCGTTGTCAGTGCCACAAATCCTGCTGTTTTGCTTGTTGATGAAGCCATTCAACAGAACTTTAGCCTCTCAATAAACGTCATTTTCTGAAACTGTTGTCTACGCTTCGTTTCGCAAGCACCCAGTGGCCTAATGCCGTGCACTTTTGGTGATCGCTTGCCTTCAGCTCTTCTGTCAGGTGGATTTTATATGCCCAAAGCTGCAGAACATCTATCAGAATTCGTTCAATGCTAGTTGTGTGGGTATCCACTTGTTGTGAATGTCGGCGAATAGATTTCACTGGACTTTAGCAACATTATCACTAACTATGGCGATGTTATCTGCAAAACGATTAACAGGTGCACAGTTCGAAGGTTTAATGCCCATAGCCGAACTCGTTCTCCAAAATTAGCAACCAACCTCACAGTACACTTATGCGGAGCGTTACGTTGAACAAATAATATTTGACGGAGTTTTTGGAAGTCTTTGTGCAACCTGTACCACATTTGTAATAAATTTTCACAATGACAGTATGTTGTGCAGTCATGAAGCGCTCCTATACTAACCACAACGCAAACAGCTGAATGTCGTGTAACGTTCAGTCCTTCCAACTTACAAGAACGGAAATGGCGGGCATTTCAAAAGTTGCGATCTGTATGGAGTTCCCTTCATAAATACGGTACTTACTCGAAATACGCGCTTCGTGTATGACAAGAAACACGTTCCTCAACGAATTTATTAAATTGAAAGACACGCTGTGTAATCAGGATGGCATGAAGTGGACGGTCCTTTAGTCAGGCTGGGGTTTTATTCCTCTGGTGAGTGATCGCAGTTAGATCCTAACTGGGAAAAACTTAAATTAAAAATTAAATAAAAAGGCACAAAAGCCCCTAAAAAGTACAAATGTAATATGTTTTGACCCTTTAAGTTTAATATAAGTAATAATATATTGATCCTAGCGCCGTCGTGTCGTGGTAGCGCGAAGTAAATAATAATAAAAAAAAGTTAACAGCACCTATTCTTTCCAGAACAGCTTACTTCCTCTATCGCCGGGTATAAGCCTCTTCTGTTTGGCGACATCTCTTCCAGTCCTGAGCGTCTCGCATTCACAGCTCAAAATAGTTAACGTGGCTACAATTACTGATTATATGTTAAATGTAAACCTATCAGCCATTAATTAGCCTATCATCGTTAAACGATAGTTGTCTATTTATTTTATATCATATTTTTACGTCATTACGTACGAACTTAGTTTCACGCATTAATCAGTCTTGCCGGCCGCGGTGGCCGTGCGGTTCTGGCGCTGCAGTCCGGAACCGCGGGACTGCTACGGTCGCAGGTTCGAATCCTGCCTCGGGCATGGGTGTGTGTGATGTCCTTAGGTTGGTTAGGTTTAAGTAGTTCTAAGTTCTAGGGGACTTATGACCTAAGATGTTGAGTCCCATAGTGCTCAGAGCCATAGGAACCATAATCAGTCTTACGAGGCTTATGTCCTGGTGTAGTCTGATGACAGCGTAGTAATTCAGGCTTTATAAACTGGGAGCGCCAGTCGTTCGTTGCGGACCCGAACGGGCAGTCGCTTGAGGGCAGGCGTCGATGACTATCATGTCTGTATTGTGAATTTTTCAGAGTAAATTAATGAAGACCTAAGTCTTATTGTTTTGATATTTACCTATGCTGCCTAGCAGCTTACTTGTATTTGAATTACATACTTCTTCATTTTTAGATTTACTCTATTTTTATTTTATTTACTTAGTGGTTCCCCGACTCGACGACGCTTAGCTACAAATATTACCATTTACATTAACCCCAAAGGAGCAATACATAATTTTTTTAATTTTTAGCGCTTTCTTGTGTCAGCTTTTCCAAAATTTTTAATTTACTAGTACATTATTAAAACAAAGGCGTTTTTCTTTGCGGCAGGATCATCTAATGCAATTTCAATCACGAATTTTCTTCTCCGAATGCGAAAATATTTTGTTGACAGCGACCTACATAAGAAGAAACCATCTTCGTAATAAAGTAAGGGAAATTAGAGCTCCCACGGAAAGATATAGGTGTTCATTATTTCCGCGGATGGAATAATAGATGGAATAATAGGTGGTTCGATGAATCCTCTGCCAGGAACTTAAATGTGAGTCGCAGAATATCCATGTAGATTTAGATACATATGTAGTAGACACTGTACGATCGATACTCTGTCCCACATCCGCACAAATACTTTGCAGGACGAAACACTAAGTTCCAGCCAGAGACCTTTTCCATTTATCGACTTGCGTGTTTCTTTTTTAAGGTCACTTACATATTCATTGACTATGTTTCAGTATATATTTAGCTAATTTAGGTAACATAAGCAATACGAAGTAGCAATGATCATGGAAGAAAGCCGGCTGCCACTGTGCTGCCCAAATTATTATGGCAAACTCGTTTGGATTAGTCCCTGAATTGTATACCTCAAAAAGAACTACAAAAAAGTATACGACTGCATATGTTTATATTTTACAGATGAGTCACAATCGCCCTGTTTCTGCTTTGTAGGTTCTGAAACGGGCGATTTCAGAACACTAAATTCATCATTGTTGGTCAACTGCAAAAGATAAACGTATGTTCTCGCAGACTTTTATGTAAATCTTTCTGAGCTGTAACGTTTGGTGCTACGTAACTACGCAGCTCTTATATAATACGTAGCGCATATCAACAGAGCACTCTGGCGGAATAATTTTTTACTTAATTTAGCTGATGATATTTAAATAGCTGAACAAACTTTCATGGATCGTAGTTAAGAACCATCCCGATTAAATCGACTTTCAAATAAGAAAAAAAAAACTTCATTGAAATCGGATCTTTTGTTTGGGAGGTGCGATGCCAGAGACGGATACACAAACACACACGTTAAACTTGTGACACCGCTATGTTTGCGGCGGAGGTTAAAAAGCCAAGAGTCCTCTTAGCGTTGTAACATGCACACAATTTTAGCGCGCTATGCCATTTAGATACCGATACACGCTCCTTGCAGCTTAAACGAGAACTGTTGAATTAACGATTAATGCTTCCGTACATGGACTGAATAAGCGATGTCAATTTCTGTGGCGCTGTAATAAAACCAGTGGAAAAGACAGATAAAGAACTGGAAATAGGTACTCGTTCCACGAGCCAACTTTCCGATTGTCTCCTTTCACAGAAGTTGGCGCCCTCTCCCCCAGAGCGCGCATTTACATTTTTCATTACGACACTTGTTCCGGGAGTTAATGCGGCGCTTTCATCCTTCCGCGATTCCAGCTAATAGTTATAATTACGCTCGGCAGCCATCTCGAACAAGTTGCCCTCCCCGGAGCTGCTGCAGCTGCGGGAGCAGTCCGTTTCCACCCCGCTCGGTTCTTCAAATGGGTCGGATTAAAACGCAATGAGTCGAGTTTCCCCCCCGCGTGTAATCACACATTACGGACGCTTAAACAGCCGCCTGGAGAGACTGTGGTGCCGCTAATGGGAGCCGAGGCCCGCTGCCATAACGCTGTTGTCGACCTCCTGACGTATTTACGGCACCGAAGCCCCGTGCGCTGCCTTAACGTACACTCCCGCACATTTGCGTTAATGTCTGCCGTTCCTCACTGCGGCACAAAAGCTACGTCGACGCCTTCGAGTTTATTGCTGAATGAACCTTCAAAACTGTGATACAGTCCTCCTCACGGATTAAACCACCGTCTCATAGGAGACTACGAAGCATAATTCTACCTTTCTAAGATGATACAGTACATATGAAAACACACAACATGATACGCTTTGATTCAGTGGCAGGGGTGGTTCCAAGGTTTTAACTATCACCACGAAAACATTATTACGTAACTTTTTCTACGTCACGCTGTTTGATCAAAAATATCCGGACAGCTATTACTGGATATTAATAAGAGGTGTGGTGACCCTTCGCGTTTATGACGGCTTGAAATGTACTGGGGTCGCTTTTAATGAGATGTACGAGGTCTGTTCAAAAAATTCCGGAAATTTGTCCACAGAATTTTTCTACGCTTGCCTTGGACTTACTATGCTTGATCTCCTTCGAAATTCTCTCCTCCACAGTTGATACACCGTTCCCAATGCCGTTGCCACTTTCGGAAGCAGTCTTGATACGCCCCTTACTGGCCGTTTGCTAATTTTTTATATCATATATATTGTTGCAAATCGTCGTCCTTTCAATGGGTCTTTCAATTTTGGAAATAAAAAAAGTCCGCAGGGGTCAGGACTGGAGAGTACTGAAGATGAGATAACATAGCGATTTCGTTTTTTGTGCGATAGTCACGCACCAACAGGGATGAATGTACAGGTGAGTTATCGTCATGCAAGAACAACGAATTTTCTCGTTTCCTTCACACATTTTCTCGCAGGCGTGGCAACACGTCCCTATAGTACCATCGATTAACAGTTTGCCCCCGGGACACGAATTCATAGTGAATAAATCCTCCGGTAGACGTCAAGGGGCGTCCTGAACGAGGATCATCTTTAACTTCCATCCGGCCATATCTAAATATGGCCGGAACCATTCGCAACCCCGAGTACGGCTCACACACTAGTGCTCGGATCGATATGCACTTAAAATCCATGAAATATGCACCAGAACTCCTCGAAATATACTGTTAAAATATACTCTTATTGCCTGTATATGCCTTTAAATATGCAGCTAAAATTCTTTAATTATGCATTTCTCTTAGATAAATTCTTTAAAATATGCATATTACTCGGGAAAATCGGTGAATAACCATCAAATACCTTCAACAATGGCTATATTTGAATGAATAAAATGAAGTATAACATAGGTACTTGTACAATAAGTTTGGTAAACTGTAAAAATTTGAGTTTGTTGGAACTACCAACATTTTTTCCATATTCTCTACATGAAAACTTTTTCTGTGGTCAGATAATAGCATTTTCAAACTTGAAAATGATCTTTCAACATCACATGACACTACAGGTAAATATTTAAGAGCAGCGACATCAGATGACGTGAAATCATCTAGATTCTAGGAGCGTTTCCCTCCTTCCAGTAACTGAGCGATCTTCCGAATGGTAGGCCAACCAGGATTTCTATGAAGAACTGCACCCAATTTTCTTCTAAGTCTCTCACCGATCGAACGTGGCCAACTCTTGCTCTGCGTCCTGTGTCCTTCGACGAGAGCCACTGCCTTCGTAACTTCTATGCTACGAGTGCCACGTTTCTCAATTAGATCTGGAAGGCCACTCAAGTGCGTTCGGATGAAAGATGGGCTGTGTAACGTGCTAGAATTCTTCAAGGCGTCCTTGGCTTTTGGTATTGCTAAATTTTCGCTAGCTTCGAAGCCCTTTAGGACCTGGAACAAGAAAGTAGTAATGTCGTCCATATGCTTCGAAAATGAAGAGATCAATGGTTGCTAGCATGTTTTTAACCTTGTTACGTTGTTCTGGTGCTGAGATGCCTTTTTATACTGATCCAGTTGAATTTTTTTATCAACCGTGACCTTAATTGCTGGAGAAGTGAATAAATATCAATAAGTACGTACAATCGTACAAAAATGCAAGGTAACAGTGTGTACCCACAAGATGGTCATTAAAAAAAGTCAACTAAGGCTACAAATAAGTTTCTAAAAACTGGAACTTCGATCCCCTCACAACATTTAACGCACCAACAGGGATGAATGTATAGGTGAGTTATCGTCATGCAAGAACAACGAATTTTCTCGTTTCCTTCACACATTTTCTCGCAGGCGTGGCAACACGTCCCTATAGTACCATCGATTAACAGTTTGCCCCCGGGACACGAATTCATAGTGAATAAATCCTCCGGTAGACGTCAAGGGGCGTCCTGAACGAGGATCATCTTTAACTTCCATCCGGCCATATCTAAATATGGCCGGAACCATTCGCAACCCCGAGTACGGCTCACACACTAGTGCTCGGATCGATATGCACTTAAAATCCATGAAATATGCACCAGAACTCCTCGAAATATACTGTTAAAATATACTCTTATTGCCTGTATATGCCTTTAAATATGCAGCTAAAATTCTTTAATTATGCATTTCTCTTAGATAAATTCTTTAAAATATGCATATTACTCGGGAAAATCGGTGAATAACCATCAAATACCTTCAACAATGGCTATATTTGAATGAATAAAATGAAGTATAACATAGGTACTTGTACAATAAGTTTGGTAAACTGTAAAAATTTGAGTTTGTTGGAACTACCAACATTTTTTCCATATTCTCTACATGAAAACTTTTTCTGTGGTCAGATAATAGCATTTTCAAACTTGAAAATGATCTTTCAACATCACATGACACTACAGGTAAATATTTAAGAGCAGCGACATCAGATGACGTGAAATCATCTAGATTCTCGGAGCGTTTCCCTCCTTCCAGTAACTGAGCGATCTTCCGAATGGTAGGCCAACCAGGATTTCTATGAAGAACTGCACCCAATTTTCTTCTAAGTCTCTCACCGATCGAACGTGGCCAACTCTTGCTCTGCGTCCTGAGTCCTTCGACGAGAGCCACTGCCTTCGTAACTTCTATGCTACGAGTGCCACGTTTCTCAATTAGGTCTGGAAGGCCACTCAAGTGCGTTCGGATGAAAGATGGGCTGTGTAACATGCTAGAATTCTTCAAGGCGTCCTTGGCTTTTGGTATTGCTAAATTTTCGCTAGCTTCGAAGCCCTTTAGGACCTGGAACAAGAAAGTAGTAATGTCGTCCATATGCTTCGAAAATGAAGAGATCAATGGTTGCTAGCATGTTTTTAACCTTGTTACGTTGTTCTGGTGCTGAGATGCCTTTTTATACTGATCCAGTTGAATTTTTTTATCAACCGTGACCTTAATTGCTGGAGAAGTGAATAAATATCAATAAGTACGTACAATCGTACAAAAATGCAAGGTAACAGTGTGTACCCACAAGATGGTCATTAAAAAAAGTCAACTAAGGCTACAAATAAGTTTCTAAAAACTGGAACTTCGATCCCCTCACAACATTTAACATTTTTCCTTTTTTAATTTGCAAGAATGCCGAAGGTGAGTCTTAAAGATTTTATTTGTTCCTTCCCATTCGTACGTAGAAAACATGCACGCAAATTTACAAATGAACTTAATAATTGTTTTAATCTCTTGCAAAAATTATCGAAAAAAAAGAAAATTAAGCTTACCTCTTTTTCACATAGTTGGTAGAATATTATTTTTCCGTCCGTTGTGAAAGCACAATCGCTCCCGATCCACTTCCGTAAGTTATTGGTTCTTAGCCTCGGCATATTCGTAATTTGAAGGTAGCAAAGCACGGAAACACATGCAAGAATGATTCAAATTCGGAAATGCCAACAATAACTAGTTGGGCATTGTTGGAGCACTACAGAGATCAGGTGAGCGACCTGAACACGCACTAACTGCGGGCAACAAATACTGGAGCACGTTTCTACTCTGATAATACATCTTGCAAGAATGAACCATCAGAAGTCCTTAGCATCCTTATCCGAGAGACTACCTAAGTGTAATAAAAAGACTATGTCCCTCCATAAGCTACCCACGTTTACCTGAACGGCTTTTATTCTGGTGGCTCGTCCCATATTATCTCATTTTATAAATTTATTGGCCTAAGGTTCTTGGGTAGTCAGGAAACAAAATGAACCGCAATATGACCTCTAAATGTCAAAAATATGCATCTTTACGGCCACTTCCTCTAAATATGACAATAATATGCTCAAACGCCAAAAATATGCAAAAATGTGCATTTTAAATTTGAATTTAAAGTAGCCTACTACCTCCAAAATATCATAATTCGTTAAGGTACAACACCAGGTTCCGCAGAAAAATTATATGCAAAATCCGAATTCTACTCATCACCGTCGGCTTACTGCATCACTTAGTGTTAGTCTCTAAGCGTTTTCTTGAGTTTCACTCAAAATTTAATGCTGACGCATTGCTGTTCTATGCCATCTCGAAATTCGCAAACTGTGCGACACAACATTCTACTTAAAAACGCAACAAACAATAAGTAACAGTCACACGACAATGAAACTTCCGGCAGTTACACATTAAAACAGAGGCGTATGCAGGGGTGCTAACTGCATTTCGCTCCAAAACACCAATGGCGTTAAGTTACGAATGTTACAGAATTTTTTAAACAGACCGAGAAGAGGTAGCCCGTTCTTTCGCAAAGCAAGTACTTGTGGGTGGAGCGGCTTCTGGTGCGTAGTTACGTCCAGTGCCTCGCCGGGTACGACCGTAGTGTTCCCTGCCACAAAAGGGATATTCTCAGTTCTGTTTCCGCTCTTGTTAGTTATCTCCCCCACTCTGGAATACAAGCCCGTACTGCCGGCTTTGTTCTTTCTCTATGAAAGTCAATCACCTTCCGCAAAACTCGACAAGGCTTCTCTGACAATACACTCTACCTACTCCCATAGCTGTCTCCAGATTGACGCTACCAGATCTCGGGCAGTGGTGCATATACCAATAAATAATAAGTCACTGATTACACACGAGTAAATTACTTATTAACCTTACACACTGAAGCGCCAAAGAGATTGGTATAGGCACGTGTTTTCAAATACAGAGGTAAGTAAGCAGGCAGAAATACGGCGCTGCAGTCGGCAGCGCCTATACAGGGTGGTCCATTGATCGTGACCGGGCCAAATATCTCACGAAATAAGTTTCAAACGAACAAACTGCAAAGAACGAAAAGCGTCTAGCTTGAAGGGGGAAACCAAATGGCGCTATGATTGGCCCGCTAAATGGCGTTGTCGGTGGATCACGATAGCAAATATCGTTCAACTTTCCCTACAAAAAGAAATCCGGGGACGTCAGATCCGGTGAACGTGCAGGTCATGGTATGGTGCTTCGACGACCAATCCACCTGTCATGAAATATGCTATTCAATACCGATTCAACCGCACGCGAGCTATGTGCCGGACATTCATCATGTTGGAAGTACATCGTCATTCTGTCGTGCAAAAAAATGTGTGTGAAACCTTATGAGACTTAACTGGTAAGGTCATCAGTCCCTAAGCTTACAAACAACTTAACCTAAATTATCCTAAGGAAAAACACACCCACCCATGCCGGAGGGAGGACTCGAACCTCCGCCGGTACCAGCTGCACAGTCCATGACTGCAACGCCTTTGACCGCCTTTTTTTTTTTTTTTTTTTTTTTTTTTTTGTTCGTTGCGGACGTCGCATGACATCCGTTAAAGTTCGTTCGTTGATCTTTCGACTCAGTTTCTTTATTACAGAGACCAACCGGCTCTCTGACCGAACACGCTGAAACTACCGTGCCGGCTATCGGCTAATGCCACGCGGGTCTGTCATGCAGTGAAACATCTTGTAGTAACATCGGTAGAACATTACGTAGGGAATCAGCATACATTTCACCATTTAGATTGCCATCGATCAAACAGGGGCCTATTATCCTTCCTCCCATAACGCCGCACCATACATTAACGCGCCAAGGTCGCTGATGTTCCACTTATCGCAGCCATCGTGGGTCTTCCGTTGTCCAATAGTGCATATTATGCCGGTTTACGTTACCGCTGTCGGTGAATGACGCATCGTCGCTAAATAGAACGCGTGCAAAAAATCTGTCATCGTCCCGTAATTTCTCTTGTGCCCAGACTGTACGCGACGTTCAAAGTCGTCGCCATACAATTCCTGGTGCACAGAAATAAGGTACGGGTGCAATCGATGTTGATGTAGCATTCTCAACAACGACGTTTTTGAGATTCCTGATTCTCGCGCAATTTGTCTGCTACTGATGTGCGGATTAGCCACGACAGCAGCTAAAACACCTACTTGGGCATCATCATTTCTTGCAGGTCGTGGTTGACGTTTCACATGTGGCTGAACACTTCCTGTTTCCTTAAATAACATAGCTATCCGGCGAACGGTCCGGACACTTGGATGATGTCGTTCAGGATACCGAGCAGCATACATAGCACACGCCCGTTGGGCATTTTGATCACAACAGCCATACATGAACACGATATCGACCTTTTCCGCAATTGGTAAACGGTCCATTTTAACACGGGCAATGTATAACGAAACAAATACCGTCCGCACTGGCCGAATGTTACGTGATACCACGTACTTAGACGTTTGTGACTATTACCGCGCTATCTATCACAAAGCGAAAAAAGTGGTCCAACTAAAACATTCATATTTCTTTTCGTACTACACGAATATGTAATAAAGAAAATGGGGGTTCCTATTTAAAAAAAACACAGTACATCCGTTTGACGTATGGCAGCACCATCTAGCGGGCCAACCATAGCGCCATCTTGTTTATCCTTCAATCTAGAAGAGTTTCGTTTTTTGTAGTTTGTTCGTTTGATGCCTATTTCGTGAGATATTTGGCCTGGTCACTATCAATGGACCACCCTGCCTAAGACAAGCAAGTGTCTGGCGCAGTTGTTAGATCGGTTACTACTGCTAAAACGGCAGGTTATCAAGATTTAAGTGAGTTTGAACGTGGTGTTATAGTCGGCGCACGAGCGAAGGGACACTGCATCTCCGAGGTAGCGACGATTTGGCGATTTTCCCGTACGACCATTTCACGAATGTACCGTGAATATGAGGAATCCGGTAAAACACCAGATCTCCGACATCGCTGCTACTGCAAAAAGATCTTGCAAGAACGGAACCAACGACGACTGAAGAGAAGCGTTCAACGTAGCAGAACTGCTACCCTTAGGCAACTTCCTGCAGATTTCAATACTGGGCCATCAACAAGTATGAGAATGCGATCCATTCAACGAAACATCATCGATATGGGCTTTCGGAGCCGAAGGCCCACTCATGTATGCTTGATGACTGCGCGACACAAAGTTTTACGTCTCGCCTGAGCCCTGCAACACCGACATTGGACTGTTGATGACTAGAAACAGGTTGTCTGGTCGGACGAGTCACGTTTAAAATTGTATCGAGCGGATTGACGTGTACAGATATGGAGACAACCTTATAAATCCATGGACCCTGCATGTTAGCAGAGGACTGTTCAAGCTGGTGGAGGCTCTGTAATAGTATGAGGCGTGTGCAATTGGAGTGATATGGGACCCCTGATGCGTCTAGATACGACTGTGACAGTTGACACGTACGTAAGCATACTGTTTGATCACCTGCATCCATTCATGTCCATTACGCATTCTGACGGACTTGGGCAATTCTACCAGGACAATGCGACACCGCACACGTTAAGAATTGTTACAAAGTGGCTCCACTTAAACTCTTCTGAGTTTAAACGCTTCCGGTGGCCTCCAAACTCCCCAGATAGGCCCATTATTGGTTCAAATGGCTCTGAACACTATGGGACTTAAAATCTGAGGTCATCAGTCCCCTAGACTTAGAACTACTTAAACCTAACTAACCTAATGACATCACACACATCCATGCCGGAGGCAGGATTCGAACCTGCGACCGTAGCAGCTGCGCGGTTCCAGATTGAAGCTCCTAGAACCGCTCGGCCACAGCGCCGGCTATGCACATTATTGAGCATATCTGGGATGCTTTTTAACGTGCTGATCAGAAGATATCTCCTCGTACTCTTACAGATTTATGGACAACCCTGCAGGATTCACGACGTCATGTCCCTCCAGCACTACTTGAGATATTTGTCGAGTGCATCCCACGCCGTGTTGCGGCACTTCTACCTGCTGGCGAGGGCTCTACACGATGTTGGTCAGGTGTGTCAGTTTCTTTGACTCTTCAGTGTTTACACGTACACTAAACACACCACGTGTAACAAAAATGTCCGGCACAAATTGCAGGACACATTCCTCAGATGTAGACGAAGAAGTTATTTTACATGAACACATGTCTGAAAACGCGTATATTCCATGTTAGATCTCATTTTCTCGAACGAGTTTCAACGAGACCAGATTTTAAATTTTCACAATCGGCATGTATGGGCAGATGTCAATCCTCATGCAGCTGTTGAAGCAAGTCATCAACAAAAATTCTCTGTAATTATTTGCGCCTGTTTGGTAGGGCCTTCCTTTCTTCCACACAGGCTCAGTGGACAAAGTTATAATAATTTCGTTGAGAATGTCCTACCTGATCTGTTCGAAGATGTGCCTTTAAGCGTACGACAAAAGATGTAGTTCCTCATTTTAGTGTTAATGTCCGTCGGCCTTTAAATAACAGATTCGGTAACAGATGGATAGGTAGAGATGGGCCAACTGCCTGGCCTCCACGCTCTGCGGACCTAAACCCACTGTCCTTTTATTTGTGGGGGCTTTTGAAAGCTCTTGTGTATGAACCCTCAGTACAAGGTATTCAGAGTCTCCGTGCCCTTATTATGGAAGGCTGCGAAACCATACCCAACACTGAAGGGATACATCAGCACATCTGAGATTTACTACGACGGGGAGTTGATGCATGTATTAATGCCCATGGAGGGCATATTGAACATCTCCTGTGAGAAAGAGCTGCATGTGATATGCTGGTGCGTTCTGTTAGTCTGTGTTTCCTATGATTACTGAGTTAGAGAAAATGAGTTGTAATATGGAAACAAAGCGTTTCGAGACGCATGTTTACATAATATGATTATATTTTGTTTACGTATGAGGGATGTGTCCTGCAGTTTGTGCTGCACAGTTTTCTACACCCTGAATAGATTCCCATCACGAAACAAGCTAAATACGAATTTTCTCTGAACTACTCAGGGGTTACATTCACCCGGACTCATAATTAAACATGTCAATATTGAGACACCTAGAATCTGGGAACAGCTTAATGAATAAAAGGCTTAATGCTTACTACATTTTTTAATTCCTTTTGTCTGCACCCGTTTCAGGTACTGCTATGGCGTATGAGTGATCACTCAATACATTTTCACTTCAAATGGACCGTCAGAGACTAAATGAAACTTGGGTACTTTCTTCTCTAGTATCCCTGATCGCTGATGGTTCCCAACCAGAATTAGGTATCTCTCCTTAATTGTGGGCACTTTCGCAGTGAGGTCGTGTCGTTCCCTTCTAAGCACCCACTTTTTGCTGATTGTACTCAGCTTGACTTCTACATCTTCCACCGGAGGAGGTGGTAGGTTTGCTGCATCACTGCTGTCTCCCCTGACATCAGTTCCACTGGGAATAGCCAGCAGTATCATGGACTAGTTTATTATTTATATCTTCTACCTGAGCTAATGACTTACTCAACGCATTCAGTGTGTCTTAGGAAACTTTGGATGCGAGCAACTTTTCCAACTCATGAAAAACGATGCACTGTCGGTTACTAATCGCTGGCGAATTTCGGAGATCTAGGCTCTGGAAGTGAACTAAGGACCGGTATTCGAAAGCACTCTTTGTGAGCTGCCGAAAACGTCTGCAAAACGCCCAAAACGTCTAATCTAGACTACTGCAGACGTCGCTCTTACTGCGTATAACTTTATGTACTTAGTGCGTACATTCAAGACGGCAAATATAAATCCTGCTCCTCCTCTTCCAATGGGGAGACTGCCCACGACGTCAACGAATGCTTTCCTGGGGCCGAAACAGGAACATATGCCATAAAACCTGTAATTCTCTCCCTGGTGGGTTTGACATTTTGGTACAGGACTCATATCGCCAGCTGTTTTACTGTGATGGATTCCATCCTGCTTAAGAATGGCAAGACGTTTAGAAGCGCCTTAATGTCTGAATAGCAGGTGGGTCCACCTTATTAGGCCGGCCTGCATTTGCTGAGGAATGCACAATTTCTATAGCTCATTTATGGCGTTTTCGGACGTGCAGCACTCCGTCCAACACTTTTTAATGTGTATACGGAGTTGCCTGCTCGATCTTCGAGTATTGCATTCATTGCCTGTAGTTTAGGTTAGAGGGACTGATGGGGAACTATGTCTCGGAGTTTCTGAGGCACCTCGGCGTCACTCTCGACATTCGTGATCAAATGTACGAGTACATCTATTTCCTTACTCTCTGGATGGTGCAGAACCACGTTGGGCATTCCAAGTGGCTGAAGGGACAACATGTCTGGTACTAGGTTGCCTTCGTCAGCACATACTGGACAATGTACCGGAATTCCTGTCCAGCGCAAGAGCCTTGTATGAGATGCTGACAGCTGTTCAGGAGCTTAAGTGCCTGGTGATCGGTCACAATCGTTACTTGATGAACGAGAAGTTACTGCAGGAACCTGTGCATACTCCAGACAATACCTAATAGATCTTTCTCAGTCACTCCCAATTAATCAACATGCGGCTGGCGAAACAAATCACGCGATATTCTTTTATTTTCCCCATCGCGATACTCTTTGATGTAAGTCCGCACCGATGACGCAATAAGAACTGTCCGTGGCGAGGACGAATTCTCTGCTAAAATAGGAGTGATGGAGCAAAATGTTATTCAGAAGCGAGTTCTTAATATAGTGGAACCCGCATTCGTGCTCCTTAGCAGGAGGTTGCCTTCTTCTTTAGTAATCCAGTCAGGTGGACAGAATTTCCCACATAGTCATTAACATACCTGCAGAAAAATCCCGTCAAGCCTAAGTACACCGTCAACTGCCGCTGGGTTCTAGGAGTGGGAAACTGGTGGGTGGCTTCCAGTTTCTCCACCCCCACATGCATACCCTCACTGCTGATATGGCCTTAGAATTTTACTTCTTTACAGGAAAACCTGCAGTTTCGTAGTCGTATAGTCATACCAGCAATCCATCCTTCGTGGTTTTGCAGTGCTCCGCAAAACACTTTGAGGCGATTGTTGTACGTCCGACTTTTCTATCTGTACAGTGAGTGTACTAGTGTGTGCAAACCTAGCTTACTGCTTAGCTCACAAATGGACAACACATCTGAACTGTCTTCTCAAGCCCAGGGCGTCAAACAGACATTCTAAATAAATATGACCCTGGCCCTGTAAGGCAGCTAATATCAGGTGCGGATCGTAACACATACCTAGAAGGCCTGAATTAATAAAAGTGAAAGTTTGGGGTCTCTTCTAGAAAGACGAAACAGCTATTCTTTTTTTTTATTCTACACAAAAATTATCAACTGTTTTTTTCAGGGGTCAAGTGATAAACAACAATCACGTTCAATTACATTTGACACTCAATAACAAAATATTTGAGTCTTGGACATATTGAAATGACGATTATTAAAATTGTTATCTATACACATGAAAAATTTTTTATCACAGGAAAGAATGATTATTAAAATCCTCATAAGCTCATGTAAATCTACGTTCCAATAGCTGCGATGCACTGAGTTGGTGGAGAATATGTTTCAAATGGCTCTGAGCACTATGGGACTTAACTTCTAAGGTCATCAGTGCCCTTGAACTTAGAACTACTTAAACCTAACTAACCTAAGGACATCACACACATTCATGCCCGAGGCAGGATTCGAACCTGCGACCATAGCGGTCGCGCGGTTCCGGACTGTAGCGCCTAGAAGCGCTCGGCCACCACGGCCGGCGGTCGAGAATAAATTTACTTTTTGAACCAATGAAAAAAAACTCTCATGTACTCAATGTGAGGGTATGTTGGTATCCTACCTTTTGATATTCAATGGTCAACATGTAGACTCAATATTTACTGTGGCCTAATGCGCAATGGTACTTTACCAACAAGCATCTGCCATGGCGTTGTCTCCGTACAGGATCTAAAATGTTAATTCCCTACTCTGGAATTGACTAAACTCACTCAGTAGCAACTTTCCTGCGTTCTGTAGAATGTTAATGTTTCACTAGTCGAAATAATGGCTATTGCACACTCGCTATGGGTTGGAGCCCTTTGCCCACAAAAATTCCCACAGAAATAATTAACTACCGCTTTGCTATCTGTCACCACGATGTGTGAAGTGTATCGTCCTCACTTCGCAGAAAGCAAACTCTCAATGCCTTCGCTTATTTCCACAGACTTGTGTGGTCTGCCACAAGGAGAGAGAGAGAGGTAGAAATTTTAGGTCTCAAAATGCTTTTATATAGTGGGGATCTCCCCACCCTGTCCCATCTGCATTGCCTATCACTGTCTTGCTAGAGGTGAATACATTTTTATTTTTCTTGCTGGCTTGCAGTCTAGCCCTGTTAATGACTTGAATACATTTTAATTTTTCTTGCTGGGTCGCAGCGTAGCCCTGTTAGTGACGTGCAGTCACTTACCCTCGGTCCCGGCCTTATTTACATTAAAAGAAATAATATATTGTTCTGGCCTTATCCCATTATGCACTGAAGCTCGCCGTTCTCTTGCTAAATGGGAGTTTTACGATATCATTAACCACCTGCTCCGTTCGTCTCCAAAATTGGTTTCACTTTAACTTGTTTGTTCATGCCAGTCCATATATTGGTAGATATTGTTTTGTTAGTTTTCGGTACATGAGATTGACTGCAATTGCTTTTTGTTGATGTAATTATTATTTTCTGAGGATCTCATACTGTATTGTCCTGTCATTATGGATCAAGCTGAAGTAGGATCCGTTAAATCCGGACGCCTTACACGATTACAATGTCGTCAATATACAAAGTGACTCACATGCAAAAATCTTGACCCAAGGATGAACATAAAGCACAGCTACACTTAAATTTACCCGAAACGGCAGAATGTTGATCTATAGTTCCTGCCATTCACTAAAAACACCGTATATTTTCTGGATTTGTCCATGAGGGGAATCTACCTGTATGACACAGTCATATTCAGAGTGC